>NW_025955228.1:0-54164 GCF_022376445.1 Fomitopsis serialis | reverse complement strand
CCTGTGGGTGCTCGTTTTGCCTTTCGCGCCAGTGGGTGAGGATGGCGTCAAGGTCCCCGGTGCGCATCTTGTTCGGGTCACTCAGGACGCTGCCGGCAGGGAGGTACTCGGGATCTATGAAGGAGTCGGACAATTCGGACAGCGATTGCCAGGGCACTTTGACTGTTGATCGTCCGGTGAAATTAACTGTGGATGCAATGGCAATATGGAATGCGTGTCAATACCGGACGCAAACAGAATCGGTGTAGGATCCCGGACACACGCACCATATGTCTTCCGAACAAAGGTCGCCAGAAATTGCCTCTTGAGCTTCGTCTTCTTGAAGCAGTCGTGGTCGGGCTCCGGCATCAGTGGGTACCCATCCTCATCCTCCTCCCAGTCCATATTCTCGATCAGAGATGCTGGGCCGTGATCGGCTTCGTCTTCAAATCCATGCGCATCTGGTCGCTCATGATTCAAGCCTCGTACGCGTCGCCCAAGCATTTCACATACCGAAGGCGATGTCAATGTACTTCTTCCACATCCCATACATCAGACCGGTTTTGAACTCGGGCTCGCTCGCAGTGAACTTCGGCACCTTAGGGGCGCCTTCCTCAACAACATCTCGTCGTTGAAGTCGAACCTGGTTTGATCTTTTAATAACTACACCAATGTGTTAAGGTCGGCACACGTACTCCAACACACCACTGGCCCCGTTATCCATCGGGATCCCCAACAGCAGGAAGCACCTCGCGCCGCACTTCCTCCACATGATCTTCATGAAGTCCCTGATCATGTTGGCACCATGCCTTTCTAGCTGCTTCCGTTGAAGGTCCGCTGGCCAGACCTGGGTGTTCCAATCGGAGGCTACCTGCATGTACTCGGCCTGGTCCTCCGGCGACAGATTGTCGCACAGTTCCTTCAATGCGGTTTGGTAGATGCCCGGGATCCGGCGACTCGCCATTCCCTTGTCTTCTTTCTCCTCCCTTTCCTCGCCCTCGTCGTCATCCTCCTCCTCATCCGACCCATCCTTCCCCCGCTCCCGACCAATCCTAGACATGATCTCCCCGAGCTCATCTTCCCGGTCCCGCGCGGCCACCGTCCTCCACGTTATGTCCTTGCCGAGCTTGAACATCTCCTTCTTCACCTGTTCCTTTGATGCTCTTCGGTTGGAGTACCATTTCTCGACGCGCTGCCGGAGGTCATCCCTAACTGTCACATCAAGTATGTAGAATGTGTACCTTTCGTAGAGCTGCATCGAACTGAATCCCCCTCCGCGTTTGGAGCCGTTCAATGCTGTTCTCGACGAGCTCCTGACGCCGCTGTAGATCCTCGGTAGCCTGCTGATAGTCCTCCAGATTGCTGTTGAGGATCACGAGGTCCTGTTCATTCCAGGTGACTTTCCCCATTGCGAGTGCGGTGACGAGGTCAGGGTGCAGCGTAAGCAAGCTGTGATTTCTTGACGAAGATGTTGACGGCAAGAGTTTGGTAGCCTCGGGGTGACCGATTCGGTGACACCCCCCACCTTGTTCGCCACAACCCTTGGACTCTGAGCTTACATAACCAGCTGTACTCGGGTTCACCAAAATACTACCTTCAGTCATAACATTGCATTGATTTCATTATTTCCTAATCACCACAATTCTGTTGTCTTGGCTCCCCGGCCGCGCAGAATGGGTGCGTGCCGGCCGGAGCATCACGGACGAACCCACATTGGATTCCAGCGAGTCACCAAGGTGTGACTTGTTAGCTCTCCAGTTCCATGGTACTCGCCGCATCGCAGATCCCGCTCGCCGCCGGGTCCGGTCACTGACTCCGGTTACCAGGTTAAGACAAGGCCCATCACCGGCCGTCCCGACCGGGAAGCCAGGGCAGGCTGAAACCGATCTGGCTCCAACATAGCATCCAGGAAATGCTTCTGGCACCTCGTCTAACTGGATGAAACGCAGCGCACCGGACACGTGACCCGGCAGGCGGGCCGGACCGTTGTGATCGACATCTTGCCGGCCGCATCATTATATACGCAACTGACTAATGTCCGGCCGGGCCATTACGCGCCCCATTCTCATGAGAACCATCATGGAATCCTAAATGCTGTCTGATTTACGACGAACTGCAACAATTAGCGACTCCACGTCGGTGATCCCGGCCCCGGCCGCACCATACCCGGAACACGTGCGGCCGGCCCGCTGCATACTGCTGCACTAGTTGCAATCGCAATGGTTGCAGGAGTTTTGACGTCAGCAATGGCAATACAGAGCTGAACTCTGCCGTCGTCAAACTGCTGAGCTGTTGATTGCTCTGGTAACACCATGGGTCGACTGCGGCCAACGGCAACCTCTCCTGCAGTGGTAGAACTCACACTGACGAAAGAAGGACTGCAAGGGGAATGAGGTCACGGCTTGTCGAGGTGCAGAATAGCGGGTTGCAGACTCCGCCGGCTACACCCCATCGAACCGCTCGGTCGACAACAAGACAGTCCAGCTGGACGCCACCAACCGATGATGTTGCCAACACGACTTTCTGCGAGTTCCCCACAGTTCGACAGAGTGCCCCGCAGGTATACCAAGTGCCCATGTTGTATGTAGACAGATCCTCACCAATTCAATCAGACACAACCTGAGATGCTTAGAGAGTGGATTCCCCTCCAGCACAACTACCTCCGATCGTTGTACGCCCACTACAAGCCTCCCGCGCTCAGTGCCGAGGGGAGCTATATGTGCTCGAGCTGCAACAGTGGCGGCGGCGTATGGAAGTGCATGTCGTGCATTGGTTATCCAACTTTCTGCCCAACCTGCTGTCTCGCCGAGCACCGGCGGACACCATTCCACCGGGTTGAGCAGTGGAACCTCGGAGGATACTGGGAGCCCTCATGGCTGCGTCAAGTTGGAGTTTCAATCACTCTCGGCCACCGGGGCAGAGAATGCCCCCAGCCGGCGGTTGTCGTGGAGGATGACGAGGAAGTGGAGATGGACCGGGCGACCGATCGCGCGGCCGACGATGATGGCGACGTACCAGCGGACCCTCTTCACCACGCCGATTCACCTCCGCGTCCCCCGCCCGCAATGATGACTATTGTTGACACCACCGGGGTGCATTTCCTCCCGGTGACGTGGTGCGGCTGTCCCGACGCCGGTGACCATACATCGCAGCTTCTCGATGCCGGGTTGTATCCGGCGAGCCAGCGCAAGGCTCGTACGTGCTTCACCTTTGGGGCACTTGACGGTTTCCTGCTGGACAACCTGGAGTGTAAGACTACCGCCATGAATTACTACGCACGGATTCGACGGGCCACCAATCCGGCTTTTCCCCATGAAGTACCGGTGAGTGAGTGTCCAGCATACCAGCAAATGCACATGATTGATATGGAATTAGGATCGATACCTTGAGCTGCTTAGAGTGAGCCGCGAATGGGCGTTGCTCCAGGCAAAGAAACAGTTTGGATACGGGCCGCAATGGCGAGAGGCCCCGGGCAACGGAGACCTTGCTCACTTTTGCCCGGCATGTCCGCAGCCCGGAGTGAACATACCCGCGGACTGGGAGGTGGATGATAGGAAGTAAGTAGTTACCCTGTTCACCGGTATACGCCAGCTGAACTGTTTTGGAGGTACCTATATGCCCGAGGATATGTCATGGATGGGAACTTCCACGCCGAGCAAATGAAAATGCGCAAGCCCGAGAACGACGTACCGTTGATGCCGGGGAAAATGTTCATGGTTCATCCCGGCCCATACGAGGAGCACCTGAGAGTAGCGAAGGACGTGAAGATGGTGAGGGTGTATACAGCCGGCATACGAACGTGTGGCTAACACATCCACAGCACTCAAGCTGCAACGACCACAAGGCGGTCTCCCAGGCCAACGCCGACCGGCATAAGCTCGCTGTCACCGGGATCGGCGCAACATCTTGTTTGAGGCACGGGTGCTTCCTTCCGCACTCGGTAGTGAACTATCAGAAGGGCGAACGTCAGATGAACATGGACTACTCCCTGTCCAATGCTCTCGGCTACCGCTCGAGAGGTATTGGGCACGTCTATGTATCATACGACATCATGTGCCAGTACCACGTCCATCTCCATGACCGATTTGACGACAATCCTTATCTTCAAATGCCGGGGGCCTCGTCCTATACAAGTGCATTGGCCTCTTTCACATTCACGGTCACAAGGCGGAGTGCGAGCTCCGGCACTCTCTCACCTTCACCGAGGGGGCCGGGGAGGCTGACGGCGAGATCATCGAAACCCAATGGTCGGGGATCAATCCCGTGTCGGGTAGTACCCGCTCAATGTCAACATCCCACCGGCAGGAAACCCTCGACCGGCACATGAACAATTGGAATTGGAAGAAGATGATCACCATGGGTATGGTCTGGCTGATTGTGGCATGACACATTGGGCTGACGGAGGACAGTGGCTTCGCTGAGAAGAAAAATCAAAGCCAATCGGCCACTGCTGGCCGACATGAAGGCCGACCTCACCGCGAAGGAGGCCAGTGTCGATGCCGAGATTTTGGGAGAGTGGAGAAGGGAACTCAGGATAGTACAACGACGAAGGCTTCGGGATGTGAAGGTAATGGACAGGTATCAAGCGAAGAAACAAATTAGTTGGTACACTCTGCTCTCCATGCCGAGCTCAGGGCTGATTTGGTGACAGTGCCTTCGCGGCTCGAACTTCAGATTAAGCTGGCAGAAGAAGAGGGTGACGGCGGGGACCGCGTTGGCACAGCGGACTGGATTGCCGATGGCCTTAAGCTTAAAGAGCAACAGTCAGTGCCTTGACCGCCTTTTCCGGGTTACTTCTGATCACCCCGCAGACTCGCAATCCAGAAAGACATAAAGCAAATGGGGGCCATTGTGACGGGGGCTCAAGAGTTAAAGCTGGCCAAACGGAGGAAGCCTCTCGAGAGTCAGATCCGGCGGTTCCACCGGCGAGCGGCTGCAATTCACCGAAGGCATGACTGGGGCGTGGCAGAGGAGGAAGCAGTGGATGACGACTCGGCTGCGGAGTGGGAAGAAGATCCCAACGATCCCCCAGCACATGCCGACAATCCATGGTCCATCTTTCCCAGTAAACCGCCCGCACCATACCCAGTGAAGGCGGCGGAACATACGAAACTCGGGCTACCTTCGAATTTCACGCGGAATGCTCTAACCGCCAATGGATTGCAACGTTTGGCCGCGCACGAGCTCACTCTGCGGCGCGGACAAGCAAATGATGCCTTGCAGCAGCTTCGGATTCTCATCGGTAAGAAATCGTTTGAGTTCCAGACAACCATTCGGCACGGGAGGAAAGATGGCAACAAGAAGCGCACCCGATCCTTCACCAAGTTGGGTAAACTCGACCGAGCTGTACAGCTTCAAGCCGCAATCTATCGCCGGGCCCGAGCGGCGATGCAAGTGCTCGGCCTGTCTGCAGAGGATCAAGCTAAATATCAGCAGCTCACCCCAGATGATCTAAAGACAGTAACTGCAATTGCCGAGCCCAACAAGGCCGGCCAACGGCACAAATCCCCCTCGTGGATATGGAATGTTAACGTCGGTGGCGACATACGGAGCAATGACGAGTTGGGAATCAGTACGTGAGATGGCAGTGGTACATTGAATAACTCGCTGACATCGCGCATAGTTCACAGGGTACAGTGGTTCCATGCCCGTTCAAAGGTTGACAGATTGGAGGAAGAAGCCGCCATATTGCGCAGGGAGCTTGACTCCGTGTGCCGATACTTTGACCACGAAGCATGCCGGTGGCGAGAATTAGCGACCAATAACACCGATGCCGAGTACCCTGGATTTTCCCAGCACTGCCGAGCACAAGCGGCACTGTTCGATCGCCTGCGTGAAGATGCGAAAGTGGCATGGCGGGATCTGTACCTGGAGCCAAATCTCATGGCTTGATAGTATCAAGTGTAGTAGGATACTCAGTCAGTAGCTCGTCGATTGTATTCCCATTGTGTTTACAAAGGCGATATGCCCCGAGTAATCTACCGAGATTTGAGATGTCATGGTGCCAGCCCCGAGCCCGACAACCTTTGTTAACTCCCGGCCCGAGCACTTCACCAGCCACTCGGCCCTCACGATCTCACAAACCTCGGACCGAGCCAGCTGCCATACGATCGGGCCGAGCGGTTGTACCCACACTCGGCCCCAGCAGTACACCAAACACTCGGTCCGAGCAGTGTTCCAAACTCTCGGCCCGAGAAATGTCGCCAACTCTCGGCCCGAGCACTTTCCCGAACTCTCGGCCCGAGCAGCTTTCCGAACTCTCGGCCCGAGCATTTTCAAAACTCTCGGCCCGAGCAGTTTTCCAAAGTCTCGGGCCGAGCACTGCACCGAAATCTCGCCCCGGGCAAGTTTGCGAACTCTCGGCCCGAGCAGTTTTCCGAAGTCTCGGGCCGGGCTCGGTCAACCTGATTTCGGCTTGCAATCTCCATGCTCCATCTTAGAGGGACTGTCAGTGCCATTCAGATGTTCGCATGCATGATGCAATCTACCTCCAATACTCTCGGCCCGAGGAGTTTTCCAAATCCTCGGGCCGCGCACTTTACCGATATCTCGGCCCGGGCAAGTTTGCGAACTCTCGGCCCGAGCAACTTTCCGAAGTCTCGGGCCGGGCTCGGTCAACCTAATTTCGGGCTGCCATCTGAATGCTTCATCTTAGAGGGACTGTCAGTGCCATTCAAATGTTCGCATGCACGATGCAATTGACCGGGAATGCATGCTGCAATGTCTCATGCCCAGTGGAGGGGATGGAGTCGGTTAAGAACAGCAATTGAAAGCATGACAGCAGGAACAAATACGACTACGTTTGTGACGGAAGGCTCAGCACACTAACATCCCATCCCTTGCCTCCACCATATCAAACAGCAACATAATACTCTCCAGCCTGGCATCGGTCCTGGGCATCTCAGCGGACCATTCGCTGCTCTCGTAGGTGACCGATAGGATGATTTGCCCAAATAGATACCGGTTGATTGAATACGTGTGTGGCCGGTCGGGCACGACTTCGGCATGGCTGAAGAATGATGTTACAATGCTGAGGTTCATCGAACCGTGGGAACCACTCACGGGGTAGACAACGCACATCAGGAAAAACCCCTTGTGTCCGCAAGCGGTTGAGCTTTTGCAAAAGTAGCGCCTGCAACGGAAAAGAAGTCGCAGAGCACTTGCAAGCAGTTTGACCAATATCACACGCGCAAAAGCGCTCCTGAGCACCGTTGGTAAGGTAGCAACCCGTCAGACCGACCAATTTATCACTTGAGAGAAGTTCCAATTGTTCAGTGCAATTCGAAGTCTCGAGCGCATCCTGGGTCAAGGCCCCACAACACAATTATTTTCCCACTATGACTGCCAGGGTAATTCCCATACAACATCGCATTCAAATTTTACATGTAGGACTCGGAGTAAAATTACAAAACAGAACCAAGGCATGTATCATACGTCAAATGTACTACACATAGTACGGTATTTCCTCACCGGTGCCCCGCACGACTTCCCAAACCTCAGGAACAATGGGAATATTACCATCCTCAGTAATCTCCCATATTTCCACCTCGGAATCGTCCTCCGTCGCCGGCGCATTGATCTCTCCGACATCTCGCCCCGCAACCACCTCCTCGGGAACGGGACCACCGACCCGTCTCACCTCGCAGCCGTCATCGCCGATGAGAGGCCGTATGGCCACTATGCCTTCAGGGGCGCCCCAACACTCAACACGCCATTCGGCATGCAGATACTCGCGGCCTTGCGGGACGTCCACGGGCCAGACGATGTCGAAATCCACCGGCATGAAGGTCATCTTCATGGAGTCGAAGGGGTAGATGCGTTGGGTACCGAAGCTGTACCGTTCCGCATGGCGAGCCACCGTCACTGACGACTCCTTGAAGACGGGGATGTGTGGGAGGGGGAAGGGAAGGCGGAACGGAATTTGCGTGCCGTTCACAGCGGTAGGGATGAACGTGTTCGAGTACACATTGTAAAAGTCGAAAGTGGTGCGGCCCCCTTGCGCGACGCCCTTCCATTCGTTTAGCCCGCGGAAAAACTGTACAGTCAGCGGCTGGTTGAACGACAGCTCGATCTCATTGCCCAGCTCCTCCCAGATAAGCGGGAGCGACACCGGGTCGTGCGAGTCCTAGGGCGCGGTAAGTCCCCGAGATACAGAGCCGCCAGATGGGCGTAACATTTACTCACCTTGGCAAAAATAACGGTGTCCACCACCACCTTCCGACCCGGCGCACGCAGACACGGGGGAATCAGAGCACCCAGGTGGGTCTCGATCATCGACCCCAGCAGGACCCACCCTCCTAGTTTGGCGGGCGGGCTCAGCGCGAGGATTTCCTTGAGCGCAAGCTTGATCTCCGCCCGATTTCCCTGGACGTTACTGAGGCGAGTGGTGCACGTAGACGGGTCGAACGTAGCGCACTAGTTGAATGTGGCAACATGGCCAGTTAGTCGACGCGCGCACAAGAGAACAGACCACGCACATAATCGAACAATCGCCCGAAGTTCGTCCTCTCCAGACACACGACCGTAACGTGTGCGATCTCCGGTCCCACCACGCATTGCCGCGAGTGGTGAGCAGCAGCTCCGAACGACGGTAGGCGAGGCGCGAGTAGTTGAAGAACGCGAGGATCGGGTCGAGACATGGCGAAGAAAGCAGAGAGACGTGGTAGAGCGTGTTGAGAGTAGGATAGAGGTTGAGAGTCTTGAGAGACAAACGACCGCTGGCGCTAAGTCTCAAGCGCTGGGTGACGCCCGTCCCCGAACTCAGCCACACTGAAAGACACAAGCATTTGTATAGAACACATTCTTTGCCGTAGTTGTACATCGTCTTAGACAACAAAAAAAAACTCTGTCTACTGTACTATATCATACCGTTCCGCCCGCCAGTGCCCGCCAGAATCACGGCGCAGCCGGGCTGCCCGATCTGCGGCCGTTCAAGAATCCGACCCCAGGGAAATCCGAGGTCCGTACTTCGCCACCTCGCGTCGATCCGGCAGCGACGCTGTGGAAGCCCGGTCGGCAAGATGAACGGCGCGTCGTAGAGCTCGGCCTTCATCGAGCACATGGGTGGCAGCGCGATGCGACCCAGTGCGTAGTCTTCCGCGCGCGCCGCAAGCGTGACGCGCGCATCCTTGAAGACGGGGTATTGACGGAGGGGTAGGGGATAGCGAACGGGATGGCGGGCAAGGTGAGGCGGCACAAAACTTTGCTGACTCACGTCGTAAACGTCGTAGAACGCGACGCCCAACGGGTTCTGCCAGTAGTTGAGGTCGGGCAGGGCCTGCTGGGTGATCGGCTGCACGATCGGCACTTCGATCTCCGTGTCATGGACGCGACACAGGAGAGGAAGAAGCAGCGGATCTACACCGTCCTATAGGACGGTTTGTGGGGGTAGTAGATAGAGATACAGCGGGTTACGCACCTTGTAAAACACAACCGCCTCCACCACGGCAGTTGCCTCACTCCTCTCCAGACACTCCGGCACCCAAAAGTCGCTCCATTCGCGGTCACCGCCCATGAGTAACCAGCGATCTTGCAACGCCGGCGGGTTCAGGGCTCTGATGTGCCGTTGGCCAGCGATTACGCGTTGCGGATCGGCTTGGATCGTGCTGATCGTGGTGAAGCAGGCGTTTGTTCCTTCGTCAACAGGGCACTGGATTGCCCAATTAGCGGTGACAATTCAAAGTGAGCGAAGTACGTACGTAGTTGTACAGGACGCCTGTGTTACGCCCGTCCAGTCCGACCACGGTGATGTGGTTCACCGCCTGCTGCAGGGGGCACGGCTCCGTTACCGCACAGACGTCGCGGAATGCTGGAAGGTGCCGCGCGAGTATGGCCTTGACTCGCGGATCGACGGGTGCCATTGCGAGGTGTTGCGAGCAGATGAGAGGGGGAGAGTACGCGTTTGCAAGACGCAGTGAGTTGGGAGTGCTTGTGAGACTTGGGAGCGTCTGGAGACGGCTTGGGAGAAGGTCGTCCGATAAGCGCCTACGGAACCGCGAACGGCGTCACCGTTAGCGCCGCAAACCCGGGTATTGCGTACTGTGCGTTTGAGACCACGTTAGGGACCGTGGATTGCTGGTAGAAAATAGGAGACACTCACCACTACCAGATGGTTTGATACGCGTAGAGTCCGGCCCAGTTATTCACGTACATCTTGCTTGCTTTATCCAATGTATTTTCCGTTGTCCAGTCCGCTGGAACTGTGCCGTCCGGAAACGAAGGGATGAGTTGGCAAGACTGTCTGATTTGCGAGAATGGTACGATCTTTCCTGGTGGAAGCCCGTCGGCCGTTGACGGCGGTTTGCTCACCGAGTACATGAGGTGTGTTGCGTCTGCAGCCCCCGAAAATCGAGTGTACCACTCGACATATGCGAGAGGACCTTCGGGCCACCAGGCCGGCGCAGGGCTGCGTCCGTTTGAGGCGGAGACAGTCTTAGGCAGAGTAAATATGACTTTTACTCTGGCCGCTCTCGTGCCTGATATCATAGACGGTCAATACGTGGTCTTTGCGTGAAACAATATAAAATTACTCACCGGTTAAACCTGTGGATTCAGCGTCATTGTTCTCAAGGACGATGACAGGGTCGAATCTGTTCTTCCGTCCCTCTCGAGCTGCACCGGGGACCGCTTTTACCACGTCGGACTCCTCCTTGCCCTCGGATATCTCGCACGGCTTGAACCTGACCTTGTGATATACGTCCAGCCGGTCGAAGGGAAGCCAAGTCCGGGCTAGCTCGCGACGATTGAGATGTAGTTCTTGAGGCTGTAGGTCGTTTATGAAGGTGGTTAATGCCGTAGAGAATCCTGGGGCATTGTGCAGGTCCTGGATGCGAGCGAGATGTTGCCCAGGTGTGGGCGGGTACTTAGCTATTTTGATAGAGTTGCCTACGTCCACCACCTCTTCTCTCCGTGACAAGATGGCTTCCTCCTCCTCCACCTCTTCAGAGTCGTCCAACTCTTCCATGGCTTGGCACTCCTTCTGAAAGGCCTCATAAGCAGCCATCTTCTCTCTCCGGGTGATCCACTTCATCATTTGCGGAAACTCGTCGCGGTGATTGGATGCCCGCCAGGCCTTCTTTGCGAAGTCGATATGGAGGCGCTCGAACATTTCGGTGTTGTAATTGTCTGTGGTGCCGTAGAGTCGAATAGATTCCACGTAATGGACGAGGGAATGAAACTTCGGAATATTGAGGTGGTCTCGAATCCCGAGCTTGATCAGGATGTCCTTGTTCTTGTGGTAGGTCTTCAGAGCTTCCGTCAAGTATTCGAGGGTAGAGTCGTCATGGGTGGGGTACTGCGCAAGGTAAATGAAGTCGAGAAGTGAGCGGAAGGTGAGCATGACGGATCTAGGTACTTTCCCAATGAGACATCCAAGAAGAACCCGGGCCATTTCCTTCCGTTCCTTTCCCGACACCTGAGAGAGGGACGATATCCCATTTTTGAAGTGTCGTATACCGTACGCGCCGGGGAGACACCGGAGACGGTTGTCGAGCTCCTCGGGACCGAGGAGGTCCTCGCACCAGGATACCAGGTGCTTGAAGACGCCCTGATACAGTTGGTGCAGGACGTCAGGGGTGATGGAAGCGTGGATGTCGGCGTACGGCAAATCTTTCCAGAATGGAGACTTAACTCCACCGCACACCTCCTGTTCCATGCAGATGGCGTCTGCTGCTGCTGCACTACGTCCCTCAGCATGCGCATCTCGAATAATGCGCTCCGTGTCCTCGGGGGTGCGTGGTTCCTTGAGTGAGTCGTCTTGCAGCTTGTCTGCGGGGCACATGCACTTGGGACATGTTCCGTACTTGGAGCAGGCTACGAGGCACTGCTCGGGGTAGTCTGCCACGTAAGATGCGAGGACGGGGTGTACCATGCGAACTGAGCCGTCGCCCGCCGTCACCTCGATTCCGTCCACCCCGGCACTCACGAGAGGCTGAAGGATAACGCGCATGGCCGCGTGAAACAGCCTCTGTCCTCGGGCCTTACGTTCCCGAGCTGACAATTGCTTCTTGCCCACCTTGGTGACCGGGAGGTACCCAAGCAGTATGCAGGCGTGCTCGGATGGTTTGCGACGAATACCTCGAGGGATGTTGCCCAGAGTGAGGTAGACGGGGTAGGCAGCTTTGTTGCCGGAGAACTGTGTGAGTTGAGTTTTGTCGGTGGAGATGATGACCGGTGCAACGGCGTGATCCTGAGGAATTAGCTTCTATTACTTGCTCGTCAGAATGGTTCATAGTACTCTACATACAGAATGGCGACTCACCTGTACAGCGTTCCACCACAGCCCTGTCCACATCTCGGTAAATATTCGCTTCGTCTTGGATGCATCCGCGAAGACTCTCTTAGGCCGGTACACGATGTGATGCGCGTACGAAGGGTTTCCGAGCAGTGCTTTGATTGCTTCTATAACATCACGATAGCGTACCAGATGCTTGTCATCAGGCCGGTCGGGAAAGCACAAAGATGCTGTCTTCCACGGGGCCCGATCAGGGATTCCGTCCACCTTGATTAGGAGCTCTCTGGCATCCTTAAACGTAAGACCAAGCCTCTCAACCACCTGCAAAGTCGGTGAGGATCATGACGTTAATAATGCGTGCATGAAACTAGAAGGACTTACGCCCGGTATGCAGAGGAATCTATTGAGTGATTTCTGCCCAACATCCTCCCTAATAACCCACATCGCCACCTGCCAATCGAGTTCGGATGCGAAAGGCTTCCATTTACCGCCGGGATCCACCATTGGTTGACCGTTTTCCTCGTCCACATCCATCTGGTTGTCCTCCTCCTCTCCGTCCACCCCGAAATATGACTTCCACGTCTCCACGATTGTTGGGTCCATACGTATCACCCTTCCGGCCAGCTCGTCCTCTTCCTCAACTCTCGTATCCTCGTCATCGTCTAGTGCTGGTATTCGTAGGGCCTGCGAAGACCGGGGCCCTTCCTGGACGGAAGATGACGGGCCTCCTCCTTCATCGGGGTCTTGCGCCATGTTGGTTACTGACGGGAGTGTAAATCGGAACAAGTCTCCACTCTCCAAGATATCGCGGAAGTCCTCCACGTCGACATCCATGTCTCCGGAGGCATCCTCATCTTCTCTGGAGTCCTCAACTACGTCTGGGATGTCGCATCGTGGCTCCGGGTTCTTCCCCAGTCTATACCACGAGCAGGACCTTGCAGTTCGCAGGTGACACAGGAGTCCTTGAGGTGACTTGCAGATTTTGGGACAGACTGGACAGCTGCAGTTGTCCACGTCTCCGGGCGGTATGTGAATTGTCTTCGCTTTTCCTCTCATGTTGAATCTGCAGCTTAGTCCGTCCGTCAAAATCCAAAACCGACCTTAAGCTTGTGCCGGGAACGCACCTAGTATCTGGACTCGGAGTGGTGACAAGTGTCTGGAGTGCGTCAAGTTCTCCTCGGTTGGTTGGGCAACTCGTAAAAGCTTCGGAGCGCCCTCAAGTGAGCGGAGCGGGCGTCTGATTCGCGTTATGAGGTAAAGTGCCCGCTAACACTCCCACCGTGCCTTCAGGGCCGTATGCTTCATGCACTCAACTCTGTATCGTGCCCGTGGGCTGGAATCGCTCGTTAACTGTGATCAGTAAGACCACCATTCATTCCTGAGATTCATTCTCAGGTCGTAGGCCGGTGCGTAATTCACTCCCTTTCAAAGATTGCGAGGACCGCACAAGTTCGACATAATATTGTCCATAGATGTGACAGGGATTCTGTGATCAGTAGGTTACTTCCCTGATGTCAGTCTCGGTTCCGCAGATATCAACCAGAGTCACATTGGAACTTACCATACTCATCTGCGGGGACGCATTGCACGCAGCTAGTTTTCACTCCCAGACATGATCTACCGCACCAGTTATTCCGCAGCAGCCCGCTACTCATGCCATGAGTATGTTACCCTACCTAAAAGGAACGTTTTCAACGCACAGGTCAGTCAGAACATTGCCCGCTGTCAGTCCAAGTTGCCTAGTTGACCATGGACGAGAGGTATTGGCACTTGCCTTTTATGGGTTCAAGTTGTGCAACGCGTTGCACAACGATTGTGGCGGTATTCACTTGATCCCAGGTGGGTACCCTAGGAGTGTTGATGCCGCCAAATAGGTATCATAATGAACGAGAGTTCGTTCTGTATGCAGGAAGGGTGAGTTTGAGTATCAGTCTCTGTGCGTTTGAGTTGCTACTGAGCGTTGTCCCGGGCCATGTAAACACTTGCCTTTTTGAGTCCGCAAGCCAATTCCGAGATGTCTTGACGTACCCAGCGTAGTACTAATTTCCACCAGCGTAAGACTTCGGGACAACCTTTGCGCAAATGCCTGGACCGTGATGTCCTACTGTAATGATCAGTGAGTTGAATTCAGTCGCTGCTGGTCTGGAATAGACGAAGTGTCGGAGTTGATGTATGTTTCTCTTGGACTGTTCCCATGGCCCGGTGGTGGCTGACAAGTTCGATCCTTGACTTAGGCCTTGACGGTCGCACTCACCATGTCCCTTCACCGCCATGTCTCCCTGGACAGTATGAGCACCACTGACTCCGATTCCGAGCACTCCTCTCTGGCCGACGACAACAGTCTGCAATCTGACGCAGCCGACTCCGATGTCGATACTCTGCCTAGCACACCGCCCGATCCCCACCAACTCTCGCAGGTCACCCTCTATTCTCCTGGACGCTCATTCGATGAACATGATCCCCGGAGTCAGCCACCCGTAGCCAAGGACTTGGGTCCCCATGTCGTGGATATGCAGGTCCCGGCTCACGCACCAATGAACGCCCGCGGCGTTCGCACCGAGCATGGCATCCCGGAAGAGTTCTGGGCCCTGCTGAGGGAAACATGCCCTGACAGTGAACTACGCCCCATGGTCTCTAGGATCCTGAATGCAATCTGGGAGCTACAGAAGGAGTGGGTGGAAGTCAACCGAGACGGGTTCGTGACCAAAGTGAGATCTGGTTCACTTTTACATGTGTGCATCGTTAATGTCTAACGGTTGGCTTCAGACCATCATGGGGATAGAAGAGCACGAATTTTGGGTCGTTCAGAAGGTTCTGGAAGCCAGCTGGGAGTGGGACCTGCACACGGGTGTCGTCAAACACTGGATTTCGTTTCTCCGATGCATGTCGTGAGTGGCTCAGGCCTTTATGATATATTTTATGCCTGATAGTTCGTAGTCTTGACTTCTGGCCCAAGGATGAGCGTGCGGTGGCGATCGCACCAACGTTCGCGGAGGATATCACTTACTCCATCCTGTCGACGTTGAGCAGGTCGATGTTGTTAAGCGGCATGGGCTGGTCAAAGGTTGGCTCGAGCATAGCTCCCCGAACGGTGGTCAAGAACGCAGACATCCACTTATGTGCGAGGTTCTGCGCGATCCAGGTGGATCGACCCCGGGTTAGACCAGGCCAGGAAATATTCGTTTGTGTCGTGGCGCAGAGCCGGGCTGAGTTTGTGTACCAAGCTCACAAGGTGCGTGGCTCGTTTGTCTGAGTCGAACCATCATTTCTTACAACACTGACTTAGATTGGCAAAGCTCTCCAATCTCTGCGCAAGCTGCGCGGATTCTTGCTCGTTCTCATTGGCGAGCTGGAACGCAATGATCAGGCCCACTTAGCATGCGTTCCGGGGAGCTTTGAGGGTGCTCCTCGACTCGAATGTTGCGTGATCTCATGCGAGCAAGCTGACTTCGAGTGGTTCAGAGCCACTGCAACCGAAGCTGCGACGTTCCAGGACTGGGAGAGATCTCGGGTGTTCATGGTACGTGCTTGACACTGCTTCTCTATGCGTACTAATCTTCGCGTTATACAGAGATGGCTCGGTGTAATGAGCCCCGATGCAACAACCCCTGCCGGCTTCGACCACTTCGAATCGTTCATACGCACGTTCCTCGACACATACTACTTCGATGTGCTCAAGCCTTGGTCTTGGGCCAAGAAACCGGCAGAACCGCCCATGGCGGAACAGTGGGACACGCTCGGGGGTGAAGTACTATCGTTCATTCAAGGAGCGGCGCAGCAGATATCTGGAGGCTTGCTCGGCCTGAGGTCGGGGGCCGGCAAGCTCAACCTCGCCAGCCCTTCTGGTCCCTACGGACCGGGTGGACTTTTCCGTTTTCACATGTATTGCGAGTACGTCGGTCTGAAGAGCCTGTTCGTGTAGTTTATAATGGTCGTGATCGATACTTATTGCCCAGCGCAACATACCATGTGCCCGACATCCCGTGTGCAACGCGTTGCACGCGCGCTTGATATGGACGGCAGGATGATGGGCGGCTGACTCCGTGCACTAGATTATGGTGAGAGGAACTGGCAGGTATGTATGTAATAGATACCAAAGGAAGCTGAGAAGCCTACGATGGGAAAGCACGCATTTGCGGGGTACAGGTCGGTTCCCATCTGATAGCACTGGTGAGCAAACTTGTCTCTTACCTCTCCGTATGCCGGGGCCAACTCATGAAGCCCTAGTGGCTTACTTCCAGGGATGTCTACTGGATTTATACCGCCCCGTTCAGGCCGCGGCGTGTGCAAACGCGGCCGTATTTCCCCTTCTCGCCCTTCCTTCCTTGACGGCGTTAACATCGATCTTCCTTCAAGACGGCGAGGGCGGTTATATCAACCCGGACGCCTCTTTCATCATGTATCTGGGTGCCACCATTCACCTATTTTTTGTTCTGGAGGTCTGCGTGTCACAAACCGCGCCCAACATAATGGCTAAAGTGAGTTTGAGACTGTTGATGTTGTTCATGTCAATTTCCCTGGGCGTTTCAGATGGCCAAATTGATTCGAACCCAGTCAAACCCGGCATTTGCGGTCATCTTCGTCTTCGTCAGGGAGGCGAAGATTCAAGGTCTCAGGCTTCGATCTGCCAGCTGGCGCGGTGTCTGGATCCGGTCATCAACGCGAATAGGCCCTCGAGGAGAGATGGTGGGCAAGGTCTTCAAGTACGATGCGTCTAGGAAGGGGATGGGCAAGAAATGGGGGAGGTGGGAGATTATGCAGAGGAAGACGGTTACCAGCACGTTCCGACGGGTATTGAAGCCCAATGCCCTGGTCCCGGCAGGTCAGCCCGAAGGTTATTGGCGACGTCGCCACACCCCGAGGCCAGCCGTGGACCAGATTGAAGGGCACGGGGTCGCCCTCCATGGCACCTCGAGGGCTTACATGGTCCTTGCTCAGTCTTGGAACTTCGACAAGATAGTCCAAGCCGACGCTCAACATTGGGACCTGAGACGGGTAAGACGGGAGTTTCCATGCCTGGTGCGTCTATTTCCAATGCCATTCACGTATACTGAATATATTGTCAGGAGATCACGAGCGATCTTGGGCGGGACTTCGTGACCGCGCCCTATGCATCACCCCAAGCCCTCACATCCTTCACTGGGGAGCTGGTTAAGTCCCAGGTCATGGCTTGGAAGGGCTTCTCGGCGGTATCAACTTATCCCCCCACATCTCCCAACTTCTTTGCGAGCGACACCGGTCGCAACTCGGTTCTCTTAAACTTCCTCCACCACCACCTCCCCGGTTATCCCCAGGTTCCGATCCACATCTCCAACACCGATCCCGTTGTACAACACCTCCGCACCAATGCCGAAGACCTTGGGATCGCGTCGGAGGACATAGTGCGTCGGATGGTGCTTAAGTGCGTGGACGCATTGACATCCGGGGCCACTGCCACCGCAGGTGATCGCTTGCGAGACATGCTAAAACAGAGGGATGTAAGGGGCGCATGGATTCAAGGGCCGTATGATTACTAGACAACTCGCATAGTGGGATATTTTTGATGTCAATGTATCTCAAATCGCTCCTCAACCACTTTGGGCGGCGGCCTCGCGCGCCCGCCGGTTGAGGGGCCTTGGAGGCCGGCGCCAAACCGACCTCGCTGAGCCTACTGAGTAAGATTTGACGTTCCGAACGGTAAACCCGGAGTGAGATCTGGCCGTCTGGAACGGTGCGGCCGGCGCCGGCCGGAGGGGTCCGGGTCAACGTTGTAGACGGTTTCGCCGGGACGTACGTTCGCAAAGGTGCGGCCGGCCATGGCCCCCGCCCAAACACTTTCTAGCGGCCGACTGAGACGTCGCGGCCGGAGGCCTCGCCGGCCGGGCACTGCTCGTCTCCAACGCTCCGGCCGCTCTCCAGCCCCGGTGCCCCGCCAACGCTGCAACGATCCGGCCGGAGGCCTCGCCGGCCGGGTACTGCTCGTCTCCAACGCTCCGGCCGCTCTACAGCCCAGGTGCCCCGCCAACGCTGCAACGCTCCGGCCGGAGGCCTCGCCGGCCGGGCACTGCTCATCTCCAACGTTCCGGCCGCTCTCCAGCCCCGGTGCCCCACCGACGCTGCAACGTTCCGGCCGGAGCCACCGCCGGCCGGGTACTGCTCGTCTCCAACGCTCCGGCCGCTCTCCAGCCCGGTGCCCCACCGACGCTGCAACGTTCCGGCCGGAGGCCTCGCCGGCCGGGTACTGCTCGTCTTCAACGCTCCGGCCGCTCTACAGCCCCGGTGCCCCGCCAACGCTGCAACGCTCCGGCCGGGCACTGCTCATCTCCAACGTTCCGGCCGCTCTCCAGCCCCGGTGCCCCGCCAACGCTGCAACGATCCGGCCGGAGGCCTCTCCGGCCGGGTACTGCTTGTCTCCAACGCTCCGGCCGCTCTCCAGCCCCGGTGCCCCGCCAACGCTGCAACGATCCGGCCGGAGGCCTCTCCGGCCGGGTACTGCTTGTCTCCAACGCTCCGGCCGCTCTACAGCCCCGGTGCCCTGCCAACGCTGCAACGATCCGGCCGGAGGCCTCGCCGGCCGGGTACTGCTTGTCTCCAACGCTCCGGCCGCTCTCCAGCCCCGGTGCCCTGCCAACGCTGCAACGATCCGGCCGGAGCCCCCGCCGGCCGGGTACTGCTCGTCTCCAACGCTCCGGCCGGAGCCCCCGCCGGCCGGGCACTGCTTGTCTCCAACGCTCCGGCCGCTCTCCAGCCCCGGTCGGCCAGAGGGCTTGCCCACACTCGCAATCCCTCATGGCCAGGCACCCCTTGTTCGCGTGTGTAATGGCAATTGACGGTTCCAATTGACCCGCGCGTCGGGACTCAGCCCCACCGCCACCGAGACCCACTTTTTCCTGATGAACGACCGAAGATGTGTTGCCCATGAACTGCAATGATGTCGCTTTCCGCGTGTATTCTATTTTGGGTTATGGGCAGACAGAGTTATCATCTCCCATCAATTATTTGATGTATTGATCTATGCTACGGGCGGGCGATTGCCTCGTGACCTTATCCGGGGCATGAGGCTGCCACATGCTAGCCAGAAGGTAAGCATGACACTGGTTTTCCGCGGTGATGCCATCCTGATAAACCTCAGGCATTGCCAGGAGTGTTGCGCTGTCGCTCCTTCTTCCTCTGCTTCATTCTCCAGCATGATCACCGTTGCGCAAGTCCACCACCAGTACTGCTCGTATTTGGAGGCGATGTACCTTTACTTCCTCTCGGCGCCGGCATCGCGCCCCGGGTGTGCGCCGCTTCCTGGACTATTCCTCGACGTGTATCTAGTTCGCCAGGCCAGGCGTGCTGCTGAGATGCTAGCCAAGGCATATGGGAATCGCAGTACGTACTGATGAGTTGTCAGTCTCCACGATCATCCCCTCATTCACAAACAGAGACTTTACCGTGGGATGCATCAACTCATCCATGCACCATACCGAACGACGATGAAATGGCCTCAGTGCAATACGAAGATTGCGACGATCCGCTTACCATCGCCGACAGCCAGGGCCGGGTGCTGATGTGGCACCTTCCCGGCGTGATCACGGAGGTCTTCGGGGTACGCCGGAATACATACGTCCATCACGAACTGTCTCTAACTTTGTGCAAGGGAGTCATATGGGATGCCACAATGGGTCTCAATCCCCTCCTGGCTCGCAACCCTCCCAAATTGAGTGCGAACTGGAGGGAAAATATTGAGAACTTTCGGCAGCCGCAGGAGGGGGACGACCTTAACCCGGCGTGTGTCTCGTTCTCGCCGGGGTGGTTCCAGCTCGGGCACGACGTACGTCTCCGGATTCACCTTTCCATTTGTGTTCTCAAAATCAGTAGGGCGCCGACAATGTTCCCGCAGTCTCTCGATTGCTCTCAGATCCAAAGTCCGCCCCCGCCGGTCGCGCGTGGTTGGACGAGATGGCTTATCCGCATATCATCGTATCCGGTATGCTGCGCATCATGCACCCGGATTTGTATGACGCTGGAAGGGCCTCCATTGAGGCTTTGCGGAGTGATCCCGACCGGGCCACCATTGTGGATTCGTGGCACAACCCGTTCAATGCCCTTTCCGTGATTACGAACCGAGCAAGCCCAGTTCATCGGGACAAGTTGACCCCGAAGCATCTGTATGATATGCTGGTGACGATCGGTGGCGATCATGGGCAGATCATCCAGTTCCCGACGCTAGGTCTCCGGCTCCCTTACTACAGTGGCACGGTCACCGCATTCTCCGGCACTCGACTCCCGCATGATGTCCCACAGTCTGTCGATGAGCGGCTGTGTGTGGCATACTTTATGCGTCGGAATGTACATCGTTGGGCAGGGGTGGCGGACGTCAGTTGGCGGAACACTTGGGAGTGAAGGTGCTTCGGAATTGGGATTTGTGGTCGGCGTCGCGAAAATGGGCTTTGTAGATTGGGTACTTGGGGTCCGTAGAATTACGTATTCCGTTTTAAACCAATATGGTCAACTTCTCACTTCTCAGCTGGCCGAGCACCGCGTCAGCGACCGAATGCCCCTATTAACCGGCCAACACTAATCATCCCGGGGCCGGGAATTACGAGAATCGTCTCGGCTAAATGCACTCGTCTTCGTTACAAGCAATCCGTGTGGGGAGGTACATGGACGGGGACCCGTGGACTACACAATCTTTACTACTGGTGACCAGCCTCACTGACCCGAAAATGAGACGCTACAGCCGGGGCTCTGGGAGTCATCCCGCGCTGCCAGGCCTCCCGCTCGGCGGCATTCGCTCGGGCGGCAGCGTACCAAAAGTTAAGCTCCGCCTGGATGTAAATGTCCATGGTCTTCATGGCCATCCCGAGTTGCTTGAACCACTGCAATACATCGCTCGGCATCCCCTTCGGCATCCGATCCGGGCTCAGGGAGGGGGGGATGGGGAAGGAGGGCAGATATGCCCGATTAATTTGCTCGGCGGAAACGGTCACTCCATCCTGAAACATAGATGTGGGTAACTGGGTCAAAGCACAAGGCGATCCATTCATCTTACCCGCAACCTTTCCAAGTCCAGTTGCTGCTCCAGGCGGCGAAACTGTTCTCGTGATGCCTTCAGCTGCTCGGCAATGATCTGGTCCATGTTGGTCTGGCTGGCCCTGAGCTCCTCCAACACGGCTTCCGGAGTATTGTTCTCATGGGCCACGGGGAAGGTGTTATGTACAGAACTTTCGACTGGCCACAATTAGCCGTGAAGGAAAGTTGTACTCTGGCTGAAACTCCTTACTGTCGTGCTCTCCCACAGACGTGTCGTTGGATGGCAGAGGACCGGGCACCGGACTTTGTCCCTTTGCGACGCCGGATGCTGCCTCGATCACATTCGTGACAACTTCCATGTCTTCCGTTCCCCGGGGTGCGACGATCTCACAGTAAGTGGACATTGCCTCGGTGAGACCATACGCTGCGGCAACCTCCGGCTTCAATAACTCCTGCAGGCCAATCATGAGCGCAGAGACCGACTACATTATTATGTTAGAGGCACAACTCCCAAGTGATACCGGGTTAGCTTACCAGGCCGACGAGGAAATTGTTGAACGCGCCGGGTGTCGCAGGATTGAGCTTCGCCTCGGCCAGAGTTTCGAGGGCCTTTGGAATCATGAGGTTTGTTTTGCTGTCCTCGAGGAGTTCGGCGAGCATGGTGTTCATTGGTAGTTGAGCTGTTCGGTGAAGACGACGTGTACAGTGTACTGAACAACAGTTGATGTTGAAAAGATGCGAGTGGCAATGGAAGCCTTATCATCAACTGATCTCGGATCCTGCCCACGTGATAGGACTTTGGGACACTTGCCTTCTTGAGTATGGTCTGCTCGGCACGTGTCGCACATTGCCGAGAGCAGCCTTCTTGCAGGTCACCTGCTTTGGCAGTAGCTGGGATAATTCACCGCCATCATCCTCCACTTCCGCATTGAGCTCATACTGTCGGTTCCTTGGGAGTTCGTTATGGTAAGTTCCAATTGCTCCGCACCTATCTCCAGCGCCATGATTAACTGACATGGGCAGTCACTCCGGCGTGAAGCATTTCCAGTCGTCAGGTGGGAACTACTTGCATTTGCGTTGTCTACCCCGTGAGTGGTTCCCACGGTTCGATGGACCTCAGCATTGTAACATCATTCTTCAGCCATGCCGAAGTCGTGCCCGACCGGCCACACACGTATTCAATCAACCGGTATCTATTTGGGCAAATCATCCTATCGGTCACCTACGAGAGCAGCGAATGGTCCGCTGAGATGCCCAGGACTGATGCCAGGCTGGAGAGGATTATGTTACTGTTTGATATGGTGGAGGCACGGGATGGGATGTTAGTGTGCTGAGCCTTCCGTCACAAACGTAGTCGTATTGGTTCCTGCTGTCATGCTTTCAATTGCTGTTCTTAACCGACTCAATCCCCTCCACTGGGCATGAGACATTGTAGCATGCATTCCCGGTCAATTGCATCATGCATGCAAACATTTGAATGGCACTGACAGTCCCTCTAAGATGATGCATTCAGATGGCAGGCCCGAAATCAGGTTGACCGAGCCCGGCCCGAGACTTCGGAAAGTTGCTCGGGCCGAGAGTTCGCAAACTTGCCCGGGCCGAGATATCGGGAAAGTGCTCGGGCCGAGAATTTGGAAAGGTGCTCGGGCCGAGGGTTTTGGAGGTCAATTGCATCATGCATGCGAACATTTGAATGGCACTGACAGTCCCTCTAAGATGAAGCATGCAGATTGCAACCCGAAATCAGGTTGACCGAGCCGGGACCGAGACTTCGGACAACTGCTCGGGCTGAGAGTTCGGGAAAGTGCTCGGGCCGAGAGTTGGCAACATTTCTCGGGCCGAGAGTTTGGAACACTGCTCGGACCGAGTGTTTGGTGTACTGCTGGGGCCGAGAGTGGGTACAACCGCTCGGCCCGATCGTATGGCAGCTGGCTCGGTCCGAGGGTTTGTAAGATCGTGAGGGCCGAGTGGCTGGTGAAGTGCTCGGGCCGGGAGTTAACAAAGGTTGTCGGGCTCGGGGCTGGCACCATGACGTCTCAAATCTCGGTAGATTACTCATAGCATATCATCTTTGTAAACACAATGGGAATACAATCGACGAGCTACTGACTGAGTATCCTTCTACACTTGATACTATCAAGTCATGAGATTTGGCTCCAGGTACAGATCCCGCCATGCCACTTTCGCATCTTCACGCAGGCGATCGAACAGTGCCGCTTGTGCTCGGCAGTGCTGGGAAAATCCAGGGTACTCGGCATCGGTGTTATTGGTCGCTAGTTCTCGCCACCGGCATGCTTCGTGGTCAAAGTATCGGCACACGGAGTCAAGCTCCCTGCGCAATATGGCGGCTTCTTCCTCCAATCTGTCAACCTTTGAACGGGCATGGAACCACTGTACCCTGTGAACTATGCGCGATGTCAGCGAGTTATTCAATGTACCACCGCCGTCTCACGTACTGATTCCCAACTCGTCATTGCTCCGTATGTCGCCACCGACGTTAACATTCCATATCCACGAGGGGGATTTGTGCCGTTGGCCGGCCTTGTTGGGCTCGCAATTGCAGTTACTGTCTTTAGATCATCTGGGGTGAGCTGCTGATATTTAGCTTGATCCTCTGCAGACAGGCCGAGCACTTGCATCGCCGCTCGGGCCCGGCGATAGATTGCGGCTTGAAGCTGTACAGCTCGGTCGAGTTTACCCAACTTGGTGAAGGATCGGGTGCGCTTCTTGTTGCCATCTTTCCTCCCGTGCCGAATGGTTGTCTGGAACTCAAACGATTTCTTGCCGATGAGAATCCGAAGCTGCTGCAAGGCATCATTTGCTTGTCCGCGCCGCAGAGTGAGCTCGTGCGCGGCCAAACGTTGCAATCCATTGGCGGTTAGAGCATTCCGCGTGAAATTCGAAGGTAGCCCGAGTTTCGTATGTTCCGCCGCCTTCACTGGGTATGGTGCGGGCGGTTTACTGGGAAAGATGGACCATGGATTGTCGGCATGTGCTGGGGGATCGTTGGGATCTTCTTCCCACTCCGCAGCCGAGTCGTCATCCACTGCTTCCTCCTCTGCCACGCCCCAGTCATGCCTTCGGTGAATTGCAGCCGCTCGCCGGTGGAACCGCCGGATCTGACTCTCGAGAGGCTTCCTCCGTTTGGCCAGCTTTAACTCTTGAGCCCCCGTCACAATGGCCCCCATTTGCTTTATGTCTTTCTGGATTGCGAGTCTGCGGGGTGATCAGAAGTAACCCGGAAAAGGCGGTCAAAGCACTGACTGTTGCTCTTCAAGCTTAAGGCCATCGGCAATCCAGTCCGCTGTGCCAACGCGGTCCCCGCCGTCACCCTCTTCTTCTGCCAGCTTAATCTGAAGTTCGAGCCGCGAAGGCACTGTCACCAAATCAGCCCTGAGCTCGGCATGGAGAGCAGAGTGTACCAACTAATTTGTTTCTTCGCTTGATACCTGTCCATTACCTTCACATCCCGAAGCCTTCGTCGTTGTACTATCCTGAGTTCCCTTCTCCACTCTCCCAAAATCTCGGCATCGACACTGGCCTCCTTCGCGGTGAGGTCGGCCTTCATATCGGCCAGCAGTGGCCGATTGGCTTTGATTTTTCTTCTCAGCGAAGCCACTGTCCTCCGTCAGCCCAATGTGTCATGCCACAATCAGCCAGACCATACCCATGGTGATCATCTTCTTCCAATTCCAATTGTTCATGTGCCGGTCGAGGGTTTCCTGCCGGTGGGATGTTGACATTGAGCGGGTACTACCCGACACGGGATTGATCCCCGACCATTGGGTTTCGATGATCTCGCCGTCAGCTTCCCCGGCCCCCTCGGTGAAGGTGAGAGAGTGCCGGAGCTCGCACTCCGCCTTGTGACCGTGAATGTGAAAGAGGCCAATGCACTTGTATAGGACGACGCCCCCCGGCATTTGAAGGTAAGGATTGTCGTCAAATCGGTCATTGAGATGGACGTGGTACTGGCACATGATGTCGTATGATACATAGACGTGCCCAATACCTCTCGAGCGGTAGCCGAGAGCATTGGACAGAGAGTAGTCCATGTTCATCTGACGTTCACCCTTTTGATAGTTCACTACCGAGTGCGGAAGGAAGCACCCGTGCCTCAAACAAGATGTTGCGCCGATCCCGGTGACAGCCAGCTTATGCCGGTCGGCGTTGGCCTGGGAGACCGCCTTGTGGTCGTTGCAGCTTGAGTGCTGTGGACGTGTTAGCCACACGTTCGTACGCCGGCTGAATACACCCTCACCATCTTCACGTCCTTTGCTACTTTCAGGTGCTCCTCGTATGGGCCGGGATGAACCATGAACATTTTCCCCGGCATCAACGGTACGTCGTTCTCGGGCTTGCGCATTTTCATTTGCTCGGCGTGGAAGTTCCCATCCATGACATATCCTCGGGCATATAGGTACCTCCAAAACAGTTCAGCTGGCGTATACCGGTGAACAGGGTAACTACTTACTTCCTATCATCCACCTCCCAGTCCGCGGGTATGTTCACTCCGGGCTGCGGACATGCCGGGCAAAAGTGAGCAAGGTCTCCGTTGCCCGGGGCCTCTCGCCATTGCGGCCCGTATCCAAACTGTTTCTTTGCCTGGAGCAACGCCCATTCGCGGCTCACTCTAAGCAGCTCAAGGTATCGATCCTACTTCCATTTCAATCATGTGCGTTTGCTGGTATTCTGGACACTCACTCACCGGTACTTCATGGGGAAAAGCCGGATTGGTGGCCCGTCGAATCCGGGCGTAGTAATTCATGGCGGTAGTCTTACACTCCAGATTGTCCAGCAGGAAACCGTCAAGTGCCCCAAAGGTGAAGCACGTACGAGCCTTGCGCTGGCTCGCCGGATACAACCCGGCATCGAGAAGCTGCGATGTGTGGTCACCGGCGTCGGGACAGCCGCACCACGTCACCGGGAGGAAATGCACCCCGGTGGTGTCAACAATAGTCATCATTGCGGGCGGGGGTCGCGGAGGTGAGTCGGCGTGGTGAAGAGGGTCCGCTGGTACATCGCCATCATCGTCGGCCGCGCGATCGGTCGCCCGGTCCATCTCCACTTCCTCGTCATCGTCCACGACAACCGCCGGCTGGGGGCATTCTCTGCCCCGGTGGCCGAGAGTTATTGAAACTCCAACTTGACGGAGCCATGAGGGCTCCCAGTATCCTCCGAGGTTCCACTGCTCAACCCGGTGGAATGGTGTTCGCCGGTGCTCGGCGAGACAGCAGGTCGGGCAGAAGATTGGATAACCAATGCACGACATGCACTTCCATACCCCGCCGCCACTGTTGCAGCTCGAGCACATATAGCTCCCCTCGGCACTGAGCGCGGGAGGCTTGTAGTGGGCGTACAACGATCGCAGATAGTTGTGCTGGAGGGGAATCCACTCTCTGAGCATCTCAGGTTGTGTCTGATTGAATTGGTGAGGCTCTGTCTACGATACAACATGGGCACTTGGTATACCTGCGGGGCACTCTGTCGAACTGTGGGGAACTCGCAGAAAGTCGTGTTGGCAACATCATCGGTTGGTGGCGTCCAGCTGGACTGTCTTGTTGTCGACCGAGCGGTTCGATGGGGTGTAGCCGGCGGAGTCTGCAACCCGCTATTCTGCACCTCGACAAGCCGTGACCTCACTCCCCTTGCAGTCCTTCTTTTCGTCAGTGTGAGTTCTACCACTGCAGGAGAGGTTGCCGTTGGCCGCAGTCGACCCATGGTGTTACCAGAGCAATCAACAGCTCAGCAGTTTGACAAGAGCAGAGTTCAGCTCTGTATTGCCATTGCTCACGTCAAAACTCCTGCAACCATTGCGATTGCCACTAGTGCAGCAGTATGCAGCGGGCCGGCCGCACGTGTTCCGGGTATGGTGCGGCCGGGGCCGGGATCACCGACGTGGAGTCGCTAATTGTTGCAGTGTCCTCAATCAGAGAGCATTCATGATTTCCATGATGGTTCTCATGAGAACAGAGCGCATAATGGCCCGGCCGGACATTAGTCACTGGCGTATACAATGATGCGGCCGGCAAGATGTCGATCACAACGGTCCGGCCCGGCTACCGGATCACGTGTCCGAGGCAGTGGGTTTCATCCACTCAGACGAGATGCCAGAAGCATTTCGTGGATGCTATGTTGGAGCCAGATCGGTTTCAGCCTGCCCTGGCTTCCCGGTCGGGACGGCCGGTGATGGGCCTTGTCTTAACCTGGTAACCGGAGTCAGTGACCGGACCCGGCGGCGAGCGGGATCTGCGATGCGGCGAGTACCATGGAACTGGAGAGCTAACAAGTCACACCTTGGTGACTCGCTGGAATCCAATGTGGGTTCGTCGTTGATGCTCCGGCCGGCACGCACCCATTCTGCGCGGCCGGGGAGCCAAGACAACAGAATTGTGGTGATTAGGAAATAATGAAATCAATGCAATGTTATGATTGAAGGTAGAATTTTGGTGAACCCGAGTGCATCTCGTTATGTAAGCTCAGAGTCCAAGGGTTGTGGCGAACAAGGCGGGGGGTGTCACCGAATCGGTCACCCCGAGGCTACCAAACTCTTGCCGTCAACATCTTCGTCAAGAAATCGCAGCTTGCTTACGCTGCACCCTGACCTCGTCACCGCACTCGCAATGGGGAAAGTCACCTGGAATGAACAGGACCTCGTGATCCTCAACAGCAATCTGGAGGACTATCAGCAGGGTACCGAGGATCTACAGCGGCGTCAGGAGCTCGTCGAGAATAGCATTGAACGGCTCCAGATGCGGAGGGGGATTCAGTTCGATGCAGCTCTACGCAAGGTACGCATTCTACATGCTTGATGTGACAGTTAGGGATGACCTCCGGTAGCGCGTCGAAAAATGGTACTCCAACCGAAGAGCATCAAAGGAACAGGTGAAGAAGGAGATGTTCAAGCTCGGCAAGGACATAACGTGGAGGACGGTGGCCGCGCGGGACCGGGAGGATGAGCTCGGGGAGATCATGTCTAGGATTGGTCGGGAGCGGGGGAAGGATGGGTCGGATGAGGAGGAGGATGACGACGAGGGCGAGGAAAGGGAGGAGAAAGAAGACAAGGGAATGGCGAGTCGCCGGATCCCGGGCATCTACCAAACCGCATTGAAGGAACTGTGCGACAATCTGTCGCCGGAGGACCAGGCCGAGTACATGCAGGTAGCCTCCGATTGGAACACCCAGGTCTGGCCAGCGGACCTTCAACGGAAGCAGCTAGAAAGGCATGGTGCCAACATGATCAGGGACTTCATGAAGATCATGTGGAGGAAGTGCGGCGCGAGGTGCTTCCTGCTGTTGGGGATCCCGATGGATAACGGGGCCAGTGGTGTGTTGGAGTACGTGTGCCGACCTTAACACATTGGTGTAGTTATTAAAAGATCAAACCAGGTTCGACTTCAACGACGAGATGTTTGTTGAGGAAGGCGCCCCTAAGGTGCCGAAGTTCACTGCGAGCGAGCCCGAGTTCAAAACCGGTCTGATGTATGGGATGTGGAAGAAGTACATTGACATCGCCTTCGGTATGTGAAATGCTTGGGCGATGCGTACGAGGCTTGAATCATGAGCGACCAGATGCGCATGGATTTGAAGACGAAGCCGATCACGGCCCAGCATCCCTGATCGAGAATATGGACTGGGAGGAGGATGAGGATGGGTACCCACTGATGCCGGAACCCGACCACGACTGCTTCAAGAAGACGAAGCTCAAGAGGCAATTTCTGGCGACCTTTGTTCGGAAGACATATGGTGCGTGTGTCCGGGATCCTACACCGATTCTGTTTGCGTCCGGTATTGACACGCATTCCATGATTGCCATTTCATCCACAGTTAATTTCACCGGACGATCAACAGTCAAAGTGCCCTGGCAGTCGCTGTCCGAATTGTCCGACTCCTTCATAGATCCCGAGTACCTCCCTGCCGGCAGCGTCCTGAGTGACCCGAACAAGATGCGCACCGGGGACCTTGACGCCATCCTCACCCACTGGCGCGAAAGGCAAAATGAGCACCCACAGGGTCCCGTGCTGCGATTCAGAGCGTGGAAGAACTCCAAGATGGAGATCGTCGTCCCACAGGAGCTGAGGCCTAAACCTCCGGCAAGGCGCCCACGCCCCAAGCCTCGGCAAGCCACTCCCGGACCGTCTCGCCCACGTCGCCGGCGGTCACCCGGCGACGTCGCCAGCGATGAGGAATCTGCAGTGGAGACGGATGGAGAGGAGGACTTCAGCGAGGTGTTCAAAGCTGACTTCAGTACAGATGAGGAGGAGCAGCCGGTAAAACCTTCCCCGAAGCGCAAGGACAAGGGAAAGAAAAAGGAAGTGGTCCCTGCGTCGCCACATGAGGACGCACCACCGCCAGCCCGAAAGGACAAAGGGAAGGGTATCGTTCCACGTACTGCGCCGTCGAAGCCCGAGCCCACTCGTCGGGCATCCGGAAATGACAGCCCGGTCACGGCAGGTCAGTCGGGCAGACTCAGGAAGCCTGCAGCAGTCGCAGCGGGCGGCGGAGTCGGTGACGCAGCGGGCAACACGACCTCAAAGCCGGCGGCGAGCAAGTCCCGGGCGGCAAAGGCGGGTGTCAAGCCCACCAGTGACCGGCCCGAGCCTGCCCCCGAGCCCTCTGTCAGCCGGAAGCCCGTCAAGCCCAAACCAAGGTATCGTACCACCACTGATTCAGCAACCGACCAGGTCGCCAAGCAGCCTGACGCCAAACCGGAAGCTGGGCCCAGTCGGAAGAGGAAGGCTCCGGCCGAATCCGATGCCGACGACGACAACGAGGTGGTCATTCTGCCGACGCCGGGTAAGTAACGGTCAGTGTCGCATGTGCCACATCTGACATCCTTCCATTATGTAGTCAAGCCGAAGAAGACAAAGGACGCGCCGGCTGTGCGCACGGGTCGTCCTGGACCACAGCCACACGAAGATAGCCCGGCCGTCGCCGGCAAGACTTGGGACGAAAGGCGGCAGTGGATCAGGCAGCTAACCGTGGACGACGGCGTTACGAAGCTCGTAGACAATCTACATCACCTGGTGGGTGTATCAATTGAAGCCTGGGGTGCGTGGTGTTGACGAGCAGTGACCAGCCGGAGACCGGAGCATGGCAATCCAAGACGAAGTGGGATTGGGCCAGTTGGAAGTACCGCCGGGCAAGGTGCACTCCGGGTATCCATACGGACAAGGGTGTCCTCACGCAGTTCCGCTCCTGGCTCACCAGGATCCGCACAAGCCTCACCGACACTCCGATGGGCCGGGAAGACGGCCTCATGGTCACACTGGCCATTGCAATGGTTGTGAAGGACGTCGAGAAGAAAACCGAGCACCGGAGTGACGAGGAGGCGGAAATCCCGCAGTACGTGCACGAATCCCAACTGACTTACCGCTTTGTCGAGGAATTGGGGGAACATTGCACCGAGATCGCGGACCTATGGTCGGACATGGCATACCGCACGCAGAAAAAGCGGAAAGCGGATGGAGAGCCCGAGAAATCATCCGCCATCGGTGCCCGGGCAAAACGGGTCAAGCCGAACGTGTCTGCATCGCCGGCGCCGGGAAAGCGGTCGGCAAAGAGCACGAAGGCGACCAGATCGTCCACTCGACGGCGTTAGAGATTCGTCCTGATGTCACGTTTGTACACACTCAATTGCAATGAAATGCCCGCGATGCTGTCTGTCCCAAGTCCTAACATGGACCTCTCGGGCCGAGTGTTTGAGGATATGCTCGGGCCGAGAGTTCGGTGAGATTCTCGGGCCGACGATTTGGTGAGATTCTCGGGGCGAGAGTTCGGAGAGATTCTAGGGGCGATGATTTGGTGACATCCTCGGGCGAGGATTTGGTGACATTCTCGGGCGAGAGTCGGTGAGATTCTCGGGCCGGAGTCGGTGAGATTCTCGGGCCGAGAGTTCGGTGAGATTCTCGGGCCGACGATTTGGTGAGATTCTCGGGCGGGAGCTCGGTGAGATTCTCGGGCCGAGAGTTCGGTGAGATTCTCGGGCCGACGATTGGTGAGATTCTCGGGGCGAGAGTTCGGAGAGATTCTAGGGGCGATGATTGGTGACATCCTCGGGGCGAGGATTTGGTGAGATTCTCGGGCCGAGAGTTCGGTGAGATTCTCGGGCCGAGAGTTCGTGGAGTGTTGGTGGGCGGTCAAGCTCGGTGCTCGCTTCAGTCTAGGAACTGTGAACTACTGTGTATTTTGTTGCCACAAGATACATTGTACAGATATTGGATCCTACGTTACAAGTACATTGCGCGGACACTATCATACTACGACCCCCGGCATCTCTCACTCCAAGCCATTAGCACCGCTCATGTCCTTCTGCGAGCCTAGCACGGGCGGCTCATTGTCTCCAGACTGAGGGGCCCCGGCCGACTGCTCAGTCCCAGTATTGTCAGTTGGGACAGGGGGCAGAGGTGGGGGTGCTTCAGCCGGCTGAGGTGGCACGCCTGGGATGCTGGAGGAACCCCCGGGGACGGCAGCGGACTGGCTGCTTGATTTCGACGGCACGACCGGTGGCGTCGCCGGAGCTTGCTGGGCTGCATCGGGGGCTGGTGCAGACTGGCCGCCGGAGTTCGAGCCTGACGGGGCCGGGAGTGCGGGACGGCTCACCTCATGCGGAGTGCCCGTCGCGGTTGTCGGCATTGGCAGCCCGGTGTCGACCGACGGCGGGCGGGGAGGTGCGTTCGCGGCGGCCGCCAGCATCTGGGGCACTTGGCTGAACAGGGGCCTCGGCATGAAGCTACCCAGTCCGCCCGCGCCTGTGCCAAACTCGCGACTTGCCCATAGGAGGCGGGGTGGTAGAGCGGGAACCGCCGGGGGTCCCTGCGTCGACGGGCCGGGCACCGGAGCCTCGGATGTGGCTTGCGCCGGGGACGGCTAGGTTACAGCGTTAATGTGCCGCTCAGACATAAAGGTAATATTGTGGAAAGAACTCACCGTAGCGCGCGCACTGGGCGGCGATGCTTGCATGGGGACTGGTGGAGGGCGAGCCGGACCAATAGCGACGGCCGGCTGGTCTTCCATATCCTCCCCCCGAGCCTGACCTGTTTCCAGCGCCGGCTGAACGGATTCCGGTGCGGGTGGTGGTGACTGGGACATCGACATTCGCCCAGGACCGTTCATTTCCGCAGGGGGCCCCTCGTTCCCGCCGTCCACCATGTCGCGCAGGGCTTCGATGTACGCCGCCTGATTGCCCCCGCCCAAGAATGTAAGACCTGAAGGACATGTTAGCCCGAGATAGCGAGGGGCATGTTGCGACTTACCAAGCAACCGCTGGTGCTCCAGCAGTGCGTTGTTCATCGCCTCCAAGGCAGCCACCTGCTCGTTAAGCCGCCAGACGTTACCTTCGAGCTCGCGGATACGTAGCTCAGTGTTCGCGGCGAGCTCGGCCTGACGTTGTAAGACCACCACGGGAGCGCCGAGAGAGCCGCCATCCCCGCCCGAAACCACTGGATACATACGCCCTACGACATTAGTGAGCAGTACCAGAGAAATGGGTACGTTTCACTTACTGATATCTGTCGGGTCGGGCGGCGGGTCCTGTGCAGTCTTCGCCCGCTTCCGTGGGGGCTGTCGGCCGGCATCCGCCTTGGGTGATTCTTCGCCGCGGTCGGCCCTCCCCTTTCCTTTCGATGGTGCAGCACTCCGTCCTCGCTTCGCGGGCTGCTTCGTGACGGGCATTGGTCGCCGCGAAGGCGTATTGCTGCGACGAGTGCTTCGCCGCGAGCCTGTTGTGGCGACCGAGCCGGCGTCGCTTTCGTCATCCGAGCCCGCGCCCGTGCTTGGGGGACCCTCGGCGACACTCTGCGACCGATCCGACACCACACTGCTAGCTCGAGAGCCAGAGCCTGGCGATTTCTTCGACGATGTCGCCCGGCTGCTCTTCTGTGGCTTGAAGGTGCCCTCCGTGTCAATATCTACGCACCGTGTCTTCTTGACGTGGCAGAAATCGCACGCCGGGACCTTCCTTTTCTTCGGCTTGCCGTCCTTACGGAGTGCTGACACTTCGGGTACCGAAATGTAGCACGGGAACCCCTTGCAGGCCGTGCAAGGAGGGTTCTGCCAAGGATGTCAGTGATGAACAAACACGTTACATGGGCGGAACGTACCCGCAGGTCCTTGTCAACTTCCTTCCGAGTTTCGCCCTCCGCGTTGTAGTCCATTTGCCAGGCGGCACGATCCTTCTTCGCGGCCTTCGCTTTTTTCGCATCCACCGTTGCGTCACGCGTGTTCCGCTTGAGGATCCCCTTCTGCCCCGCTTTCCCTAACGTCCCGTCTGTTACCAATGGCCTCGCGACCGAAGCTCTGGTACTCACCTTTCCCCTTCGACTTCGCCTGGATTTCCTCCTCCTCCTCCTCCTCCTCCTCCTCCTCCACCTCGTCCTGCTCCTCCGCCTCCTGCTCATCCACGGAGTCATCGTCGTCCGGGCGTGCGCGCCGTTTACCTTTTGCGGACCTGGGCGGAGTTGCAGCGCGTTTACGCTTCTTCGACCCAGCCGACCTCTTTCCCCCCGAATTGCTCTTCTTCACCACGGCCCGCGATTCCCTCGGCTCGTCCTCGTCAATCTCCATCTCGTCTTCATGCACCGGAGCCTCCTCCTCACCATTTGAGTCGTCTTCTGCAAGGTCCCGGAAGCGTACCGCGTGGCTCGGGCGGGATGGTCCCGCGGTTGCGTTGCCGTGGCTGGCAGCAGAATACAAGCCGGTCGGGGCGAGTGGGTTGTACCACTCGCAATCCGGAAGCCTCTCATCGAGGGGCGTGATCCGAGACAGCCTCACCGGGACTCCCTCGGAGTCGACAAGGTTGATCTCGAGGATGGCCGAGAGCAGCATCAGCGGGACGAGTGGAAGCAGCTCGAGAGGCTTGTCCTCCGACCAGCACAGGGTGATCTCCTCCATTGCATCACGCTGTTCCACTCTCTCAGCATGGCTTCTGTCATGGGCAAGACATGTCACTTACCAAGAGGTCCACGAGAGGATCGAGCTGCAGAGTCGGAGGTCAACAACGCGGGAAATACACAGCGGGTATGCAACACTCACAATCTCCTCCAACAGCTTCTCCTCCTCGTCCGGACGAACCATGCGCCCCCCCAGCAACGTTACGAGACATTTGTTTGCCTCCTCCAGATACACGGCGATTTCCGCCGGCGACTTTGCCGTGCGCGGAGGCTCGGGGTTGGCGGATGGTGGGGCGGTGGCGGTGGCAGCGTCGGTCGACATTTTGGGCGAGAGCAAAAGCGAAGCAGAGTGGATGAAGATGCGAGGACGGCGCGGCAACAGACAGTGGACGCGGGGTGATGAAAGCAAGAGACAAGCGAGCCGAAGCCACACCGATCGCGAAGATCAACACCGACGGTCACGTGCACACGGCGGGCCGCGGGAAAATTAACCGAACATGAACATCGTGATGGCGCGTCGCGTTGTTGTTGCCTTCCATCATCCAAGATGTCTACACAAGGTACGGTGTATTCCACCCTATGTGTTCTATTGCTGACTACTCCGGATAGGTTCTTCCGCTCGACCCGCAGCAGCAGAGGAAGATTCGGGCAGTGCTCGCATTCGGGCCGATGTGGCGTTGGGGCATACGGCTCAGGATGCTGCGGCTGCTGAATCTCAGGTACGTGGACGTTCAGCCCGAAATCCGGTATTACACTAACAACAGGTCGTCTTAGCGGGCGACACAGACAACGGTCAATGCGGATAAGCAAACTCCGGCCGCGGCAGCCGGGGATGTGAAGGTGCCAACCTACCGTGTGCGGCCGGGAGGGTTCAATGTCCCGATGAAGCGCAAGGGCTCGCATGCCCCGCCCGACAATGTACGTAGATTGGTTCATTTACTCTAACACTGATCGACGTGTATGCAGGGCCAATCTCACTCTGCCCGGCGCGAGACGGATCCCGTGGATGGCCGGGAATCATCGCAGGCCCCCGAGAAGCGTGTCAAGATTTCGGTGAGTGCGGGTAGTACGGTACTTTGCCAAATTCGTCACGCTAATCCACCCAATAAACCAGCGAACCACCACACAGGTTCTCCCGGCGGACGCGGACAAGGGGGTTGCGATCGGCGCACAGGCAATCCGAGGAGAACAAAGCCTAGATCACGGAATGCAGGTATGTCTTCTCCACGCTACCTTGTTTATTATTTTGTTTTCCACTGTTTTTGTGCTTACTATGATGCCGCACCTCCTAGGCGAATCCACCTCCCGCGCAAGTCGCTGCCGTGGGGCCAATCAGGCTCGGACGATGGGGCATCCCTTTCAAGCGCAAACCTGCGGTACGTTATTGGAGCTGGGCTGGTTGCTTTACACTCACAAGGCGTTGCATCAGAGCCTCACCGAGGTATCAATGCCTACGGGTCACTCTGCGTTGTCTCGACAAGTGCCTCTCACGGGAAAGCAAGTGGGACCGAACGTCAAGGGGGGGAAGCAAGTAGTGACTCCGACGTCGTCATTGTCGCTCACACAAAGCCGGCGACGCAAAGCACAAGTGGGGATTCCGACGTGGAGATGGTGGACGAAGGGAACAAATCCCTGAAAGCCGGTGCCACCCAGATGAGCCCGCCCCCCGTCCCCGCCTCTACGAACCCTCGCCCACGCCCTCGCGCTCTGAAGGTTGCTCGGCCCGACGTGATTGGCCCCGGTGCGGTGGGTCAGGACAAACCCGATAAGCCCGTCAGTCCAGCGGCGCAATCGGTCAACTTGGGGCACACATCAAGGCCCCGCGTCCAAGCTCATGCCCCGGGTCAAAAGAAACGGGTGTCTCGTCACGGTGCGAACGAGTCTGGCGGGGCTCCGGATCCGACCGTTTTCGAAGACAATGAGGGCGAGGCCTCGGTACGTGTTCATCAGATATTTCGCGACTTATGCTCATTGTAGTCGTCCCCAGGCTTCAGAAATTACGCAAGGCATGGAGAACAGCACTGAAGACGGTGAGTGACCTTTGTACACAGCTCTTCGCAGCCTGGTCTTCGGCACTGCCACCATCGTCAGGGGCGTGCTTCGAACCGAATGCCATATGCAGGCCCGGTCAGCGGTGTAGGCTTGGGCGTGCATCCGGACTTTATGACAGCTGAGTGTCAGGTCTGATGACACCATGTTTACAGCGTACCGAGTACACGACGAGACCATGCTGCTTGGCAGGGAAGAAGACCCGTTTTTCACGTTTTCGGTGACAATGACTGATCGTCACGATCCCGCAAATCACTTGTGGGAGGCAGACAGTCACCCTGATGTGGACTGGCCGCCAAACTGTACTGTCGTGTTTTCCAGCGTGCGATTACTTGATTTACTAACATTTCCGTACTCAGTTCCCGGCCCAGCATTTACCGGTGCCACACCCACAAGAGTGGCCGAACTACAAGCGGAGAAGGCCATCATCATGGCTCGCATTGACGCACTGACTGCACTTCAAGCAGCGAACACTCGAAACCACCGCGCTGTTGACTGGGTGACGGAGTACTATCAGGCGCGGAGTCGTTCGGGATAACGGAATAGTCGCAATGCATGTAGTAGTTAGATACGATGCTGTTGAATGCTACCTTCGTCTGTGGTTACACTCACGCCACTGCCCGAAAGAAATTAATTATGAGCCCAGAGTATGAATGGCGAGCCAAGCCAGCATGCTATACGAAAGGCCGGCCGGACCGTTATAACGTCGGGCCGAGCATGCCTAGCCAGCCCCGGGAAGGTCCCTACATGCCATACGAGAGGCCGGCCGGACCGTTGTAACGTCGGGCCGAGCATGCCTAGCCAGCCCGGGAAGGTCCTGCATGCCATACGAGAGGCCGGCCGGACCGTTGTAACGTCGGGCCGAGCAGGCCTAGCAGGCCCCGGGTAGGTCCCTACATGCCATACGAGAGGCCGGCCGGACCGTTGTAACGTCGGGCCGAGCAGGCCTAGCCAGCCCCGGGAAGGTCCTGCATGCCATACGAGAGGCCGGCCGGACCGTTGTAACGTCGGGCCGAGCATGCCTAGCCAGCCCCGGGAAGGTCCTACATGCCATACGAGAGGCCGGCCGGACCGTTGTAACGTCGGGCCGAGCATGCCTAGCCAGCCCCGGGAAGGTCCTGCATGCCATACGAGAGGCCGGCCGGACCGTTATAACGTCGGGCCGAGCAGGCCTAGCCAGCCCCGGGAAGGTCCCTCCATGCTATATGAAAGCCCGGCCGGACCGTCAGGACGAGCCCGGGCTAGGTCATACATGCTATGCGAATGGCCGGCCGGAACGTCTCAGCTGTAGTCTCCATAATCCCCCATGACAACGGCCGCCACGTGTAGCATGGCATTCATGGTACACCGGCCGGGGCGCTGGGAGCGGTCGTGTTGACTCCCCGGCCGGCGCGTTTCACATGAGTAATCGCATTGTACGGCCGAGCCTGCCAGACGGCTCTGGAGACCTATGTATCCTGGACACCCACACCTCCCCTTGTATCTGTTCAGCGCCGGCCGGAACGTTCGCAGCATCGCCAGGCATCACCGGCCGGAACGCTTACAACGCCCGAGTGTTTGCTCCGGTCGGCCTCCGGGCCAACGTTGCAAACGGCCGAATCTCACTCCGGGTTTACCGTTGATAACGGGTTAGACACACTAAATAATGTGGTCGTCAGCGAGGCTTGGAGAACCGAGGACAAGGTCAGTAACCCTGAGGCATCGTTGCGAGATCATTTCTCGGCACATCTCCCCTCCACTCTCAAAACCCTTCCACCCATGTCACCTCCAATCAGGAAGCAGCGAAATGACCCACCCCTCGAACATCGCGCCGGGGGTACCACACTCCCGAGCTACACAAGCCACCAATACGCAAGATGGCGGGGCCCGTCCAAGGCGGCTGTCCTCCTTCAATAGGCCAGCCGACGCGTTAGCCTCGGCGGCCGACGCCCATTTCATCAAAACATTGGTATCCGAGTACCCCGCAAATTGTTACAGCATTCACGTATTACTACTGATCCACCATACAAAAGTTGCACCTCGGCTCATGGATCATCGTCTATTGGCGAGTCGTCGGCCGCCGTAGGCTACCCCGATGGTGTTCCACGAGACTGCGCGTCGGCATAGGATGACTATGCGTGAGAAAGAGCTGCTTGGTGTGTCCTGGAAGGCTGAGCACGACTATAGCACGACTCACAGAACGATTGTAGTACGTGTGTGAGTTCAAGTCCAAAGTCGACCGATTGCTTTCTTGTTGACTGTGCCACCGGAAAGGGCCTTGTGTCTGTAACCGGGCTTTGGCGTCGAATGTACTCGCAACAAAATTGCGACATACTCTTGCTCCAGTTTCCAAATGTGCGCTCGGACCATCACCGTAGGTTCGAGGATGAGAACATGAACACAAAAAGCAAACATCATCCTGTGCAAGTGGTCGGTCTGCGCCAACTTGAAACTTGCGTTGAAATGTGGACTGGCAACGAGAAAAAAAAGAAATGACCGACCAGGGGTCGAACCTGCAGTCTCTTGATTACGTAAGCATTACATAAGCCGTTGGTCGTAGTCAAACGCGATGCATTTCGCCAGTCGGCCGATATCGAGATTCATACTAAAACGATTCCAGCAACAATGAAATTGGATTGGGGGGACCGAAGCTGCAACGATACATCTTTTCGACGTCACTGTAGGCTCCTCCACATCAGCCTTCGGGGTAAAGGGGACGAAATATCGAGTCTGCAAACTGTGCTTTGTGTCCCTATCCTCACTGACACCCGCCACACCTCAGCCACATCCCATCAAATATATTCTTATTCCCGCCCGAATCTCTGTAATCTTATTCCCCTTTACACGTCACTGGCACTAGTACTGACTCTTGGAAGCTATGTCTGACTTTTGACGTTTACCCTGTCTGCAACGACTGACTCACGAATGAATCAATGACGCGCCTCCGCAAGCAATTGAATCACAAGTTCGTAGGCAACTTGACTCACCGGCAGATAAAGCCGCGCTTGGGCAAACACCAATATATTGCATGTATGTCGTCGTCTCTCTCTGTCGTCAATTCATGAAGATAACTCCGTGACCACTTTGGTACCGCCCTAGAATCTGACCTAGCTCGAGCCCCATGTCCGGCATCCAGGGCATCGAGGCATATAGGCCAACGTACACATCCTGACAACTGTACGCTTCGCAGTGACGTTTCTCTGGGATAATCGCATTCCGCTTAGCCACAGAGGGCTACACTGACAGTTATCGAGCTGTTATGCAACAGCTATCATGAAGCTACTCTGGCACCGAAGGCGTGTAGACATCGAGGGACCTGAGGTGCTCGCATCATCATTTGGTCCCAAGGGCTCGAGCTCAGCGATGAACGGGATCTTCAATCAAACATCCATCCCTAGAACTTACCCGCCACAGTGTTTACTGATCGGAGGGTACACGTATATCGTTCTTTTGAGCGTTTTGCGTATCGAAAATGTGACTGAATGCATAACCGATTGATGAAAATCAGTAGCACTCTCGGACGTACGGCGACGATCTACTTCACTGGCAGCGTGAGGTGAATACTGCACTCCTGACACCAGCCTAGCCAGCAGTACGTTATCAAAGGATTTTGCCAACTAGACTGTCTGAGAAGCCACGCTGAATAACATCTCCTTATTGTAATCCAGTAATCAACAAACTGACGCAATGTTGCCAGAGATATCATTCTCTCATACAGAGGCACTGGTGGTCGGTGAAAGTGACGGGCTCGGATTAATGCCGGAGTGCGTGCATATCGCATTACCATCCGCTAGGTCGCTGGGATGACCTCAATGGTATGTGGTCAGCCGTTTAAGTTGACGTCTTCCGAAACCCCTTCAGGTCGCATAGGATCAATCCTCAATACCGCTCGAAAGTCGAGGGAGCCTTAATGTGGCCGGTAGCCATCCTGAATGTAGTCTGCACCGCACGACAGAGCTTGATCACGGACTGCCTGAGCCCTTCTTTCAACGTGTAATGCTCTGTCCGCTTTGGCCTAGAGCCTTTCCTTTGCGTTGACACCTGTTGACACATCTTTCTACAGATTGTAGCCGACGCATCGCAAGTTCGTCGATTCGCAACCAATCCAAAAATAGCATTGTTCTCCCCCCTTGTGAAGACCAGAACACAGCGCAGTTTGGACCGTCTGCATTGGCTTTGACAAGTGTCCCGATCCGCTGGCCGCAGCACGGTGAGCGCCACCATCTCACCTTTGACCGTTTCCAGGGCGATTGGCTTTTTGTTCTTGCCCCTGTGGCGTGGTCCCCGGGCCACACTGCTGCCTATAAATCCCCGGTGCTAATTCTTGTGGTTGTCCACCAGCGTCGCTCGACCTTCCCTTGCTTTCCCTGTGCTTGTTCACTACGAACCATCATGAACGCTTGCCATTGCACCCCTGCAGACCACGATTACGAACTTAGGCGGGATATACTCCTCAGCGTTCCTGCCCTTGTGGACGAGAACTTGGCTAGGCACTGTTCGCCGGGTCATACCCTTCAGTCTTTTTCGGAAGGGGTTTGTCCATCGATGCGCTCAGCCGGACAAATAATTTCGAAGAAATCGCCAATATGATGAGAGATCCTGGCTGGGACAAGCCGTTCGACCAGGTTCGGGTTGGCAATGACCACAAAATACTGGTGAAAGTAAATGTAAGTATCATATTGGAAATGCTCTGCTCGCCAGTCTCTCTGATTTGTTATTCAGTGGCCCGATCACGATCCTCTAGATACGGCACACGGAGAATACGTACCTCTCGAGGCCGCGAACCGTCCTGGAATTCCTTCCACTAAAGCCCAGCTTGCTCTCCTCGTTGGTCAGGTTGTTATGAGGGCGATGGAGGTAAGTGATGCACTCTGTGGGCGAGACGTAATCAAGTGACAGTCCCTCTCGTAGCGAGTCAAAAACAACCGTCCTGGAGACCACCGCTGCTGGGCGGTGAGCACAAATGAAGAAGACGGCCTCACAAAGCGCTGCGTCTACCTGTACGCCATTCACCACGTCGGCGGGTTCACTTATCAACCCGAGCTCCAAGTCTAAGGCTCCAACGATATAATATATATACCATATATATATGGTTTTACCCTATACTTTATCGTTATATCTACAGGGCCCACAGTATATAGTATATATACTGTATATATACTGTATATGGTATAGCTCCTTCCTAAAATGGCAGTCGGGCATGAGGCTCGCGAGCCAAGGCGCGCGCGCTCATTTCAGCCACTCGGAACCTGGACCCGGACCATCGGGCAGACTCAAGGCACCGCAGTGAAGTTTATGCTATCGTCGAATGACAGGCCTTGGCTGTTGCAGGCAGCGGGCGGGCTGGTCACTGCTCACCCACTCACGAGTCACACTCTACTCGTCGAACTCGCAGTCCCGAAGTCCACATCTCACTGACAGCCTAGCCCTGACTTCTCAGTATGACAGGCTCACAAGAACACGACAACCTCGAGCGAATCGTGCAAGAGATTGTCGAGCTTAGTAAGAAGATTCCAAACTCGGTCGCAGAAGCAACAAAGGATGACAGGATCTACGATGTCATGACCAACATCGACGGCGAGTCTGCATGGGCAACCTTCAATCGAAGGTTCGATATCCTCTTCGGTGAAGACTGCCGCGACGAGAATGGCCGGCTCCACCATGTGCGACGAGGGAGACATGGGATGAACAAGGTTACAAGCTACCTCACCCGGATCATAGTCAACGAGAACTCGTTGAAGGGGTTCTATGCCCCAGCAGCTGTCAAACTCAACAGGCTCAAGGCTGAGCTTGAGATTCTCTGCTCGAATTCGTACGTGGAGAGCTCGTCTCGCAGACGGCATTACATAGGCTTACATGACATAAAGACTCGGATTACCTCAGGAGATTCCCGCATCAAATCAGTTACCTGCCGCTCGCGCAGGTGCCAGTGACGGAGGCACAGTGGAAGCAGGACTCGGAGCAGTGGAGACGACGCAGTCCCCGAGCGCCAGCAATTCGGTAGGCTCGCGCGCCAAGAAAGCAACGGCTGGCGCAGCTGGTAAGCCTCGAAGCTGTAGCTCTCATCATTCCCGGAGAGCTCACCTTCAGATTGTGCAGGACATGCGCAACCGGCATCCTCGACCGCCGCAAGCCGAAGAAAAAGACTGCCACGACGACAGGCAGTGCACAGCTGCTTTCGAAAGGTATGAAAAAGAAGAAACTCGAGTTTACATGTCACTCACCGTAGAGTCAGAGACGATTCAGGACGACCCACGCGACAAGACGTACAAGGGCGGCGCGGCGCGCGCGAAGTCCATCGATTCAATACCGGAGTACAGCGTCGATGCAGACGGGCATGAGGTCGTACTGTCGGACGCTGACGAACAGCCAGTGAGTATTCAAGGTCCAATCGACCATAACCTGATTGTAACTCACCTGGGATCTTCGCAGCGTCGTCAGCCAAACGCAAGTTCGTTCTGGACGAGTCGGAGAGCAGCGAGGCCCCAGCGCTGTCCAGCGACTCGGTGATACGCCTCTAGGCTATCTAAGCCCCGAAAACGCAATCTAGGCCTCTACGATGCTCCGAAGCTCTTAGAAGATCCACTACAACTGTTCGAAGATTTCGAAGTTCGTAGCCAACCCTGGCTCACCTTAGAAGACTATCCGCGACCTTCCGGCACCTCAGTGACGCTATAGGAGCACCTACCCACCTATCTAGATGACCCCAGAGCACGCAGGTCACTCGAAGATACACTATGTGTTAGAAGACACTCGAACATGTTAGAAGACGTGCTACGGTGTTAGAAGATCTCCTGCGAGACCATAGGATGCTACAGGATGTCCAGTGAGTCCTTGCAGGTCGTCTCACATCCTCGACGAGTGGTCTTGGTTTCCGGCGTCATGTGATAGCCGGTCGGCCTTCGGACCACTGGTTAGCGAGCCCGAGAGCAGTTGTCACGTGTTAGAAGCCATAGCCGGATGTTTGGGGCCGTCGGAGCTCCGTAGTGGTAATAGCCGTGTTTCCCTGTATATACTCTGGGACTGGTTCCCTTCGAATCTCAGAGACCCCCTTACCCTCTCAATCTCACCTCGCACCGGCGAGGTTCGTCAGTCAGCCAGTACGTTCGAAGTCAGCAAGTTCGCCAGTCAGTCAGTACGTTCGAAGCCAGTCAGTCAGTTCGCCAGTACGTTCGCCAGCTCGTAGTTGCCCCGAGAGGCTCTACACTTCTTCTCCTGCCGTCGCTCGCCTTCCTTGTCACCGTTCGTTCGACACGTCTGTCGAAACCCTCCTCCTACCTTCGAGGCTTAGCCCTCGTCTTCGAACAGTCTTTGACATCTTCGAAGCTCTCCCACGTCGTTCGGAGTCTTGTCCGTCCTCCTCCTTCTTACCTAGACCACTGTACAGTCCCCCGTACATCTCATAGACTCAGAGGCCTCGCATACCACTGCTCGACCTCACGGTTGGGTTTTTGTGTGGCTTTTGTGTTCTTTTCGGTCGCGTCATCTTGGAGCCCACCGCGAGGGGGATATAGAGCAAGATTCCGCCGCGTCGGAACTTCGAAGTCAACCCTGAAGACTACCGAGACTACGAAAGTCCTCTCCTCGCACTCGCTATCGACAGTGACTAGGTCCCCGATCAGCCGCCGCCTTTCGCAGGCATAGCAACCCTCTCCCAGGACCTTCGACTATCCCCTCTTCGCCCGAAAACGTCGAGCTTGTCCCCGATCACGACGATCCGGAACGCTCCGTTCGAGACCAAGTGCCTACTACCCCATCCCATTCCAGACGTGCTCGAAGACTCTTGCTTGCAGACGACTTAGAGGCACTAGTCTTCGGATCCCCTCTACCGCTTCTAACACCATCACCACCTCTCGAAGGAGAGGAACCCACCTCAGCCACAGTCACCACGCGTAGAGGATCTTCCACCTCACGTCTACCCATACCCACCAGTCGTAGAGTGTCGTCAGTCCCTCCAGGACCAGAGCAGTCCACGCCGTGACGGACTTCGACCGTCGACACCCCTAACCCTTCGAACACTTCGACAATACCTTCGAACATTTCAACAATCCCTTCTATCGCTTCGCCAACTCCTTCTAACACTTCGAAGCTGAGTCCAAATATGGCCGACGCAGGAGCACCAGCCTCGAAGGCGGCTTCAATGCCTGCACGCGGACACTCCACTGCACCTGTCTTCGACGAGTCAGAACCTTTCTCATTCAACGCTTTTTCCAAGACCTCGAAACACACTTCGCACGATGCCGAGTTACCGACGACTCCGACAAGAAGTCATGGGCAGTTCGCTACCCTCCTATCCGCGTCTCCGACCTATGGATGATGCAGCCAACATTCAAGGATGCTACGAAGCCCTACGAGGAGTTCGTGACCGCCCTACGAGCACTCTATCCTGGAGCTGATGACGAGCACAAGTACTCGCTCGCTGATCTCGACACGGTCGTCCATGATCGCATAGAACTCGGGATGACCAATGCCCTCCACCTCGCTGCCTACTACCGCGACTTCTACATGATTTCGGAGTACCTGATCGCTCGAGGTTCGCTTTCGACACTCGAACAAGATCGGAAGTTCCAGCAAGGCTTTCCGAATACGCTCTGGGGTCCCATCGAGCAGCGCCTGTTCATGCGGAACCCTGACCGCTCTCGAAGGAAGCCCTGGACGTTCGCAGAGATCTACGAGTCAGCACAGTGGGTGTTAGATGGTCCTACACCAGCTTCGACCTTTCGGCAAGCTAGTCCCCCTATGCCTACGACCACACCCGCTGTGTCTATCCTGCCATCCCCACCTGTGACCACGAAGTCCGAAGACCTCCTACCATTGCTACAGACGCTGATCAAGACCCTCGAGGCCCAGCAGTCTCACAGCCGGTCACCGAATTCTCGAACAGTCGTGACAGCCCTCGGTGCTTCTATTGCGGACGTTCGGGATGTTGGATCGGTGACTGCGAGATGTTCGAAGAAGACAGGAAGAAGGGCCTGTGTCGACGGAACCCCGATGGCAAGATCGTCTCGTTCGACAACCGCTTCATGAGTCGCCGAGACAGCGAGACCCTCCGAGACGCTATCTACGAACATGCACGTCGTTCGAGCAAGTTAGGACTCAGTTCGTCGTCTTCGAGTGGTTCAGGCAGTGCTATGCAAGGCGCTACAGCCACGCAGTTGCTCTATGAAGCAGTCGAGAGTCCGCCTATCCCTACGCATGCCCTCGACATTGGAGAGATGCTAGCCTGCATGGACACCCAGCTATCACGGTTGACGGAGATCTATGCTCGGGAACAGCATAAGCAGACCGTTGTCGACCGAGTTGTCATCGAGAAGCATCCCCTACGCTCGAACACCCACCTGGCTGATCAACCACTACTACCCATGACGTGTTCGAAGTTTTCGGAGCGAGCCCCAAACCGCCTGTCATGTTCGAAGACAAGACCAAGTACCCTAGCGCCTGCGCCAGTCGTCCGACCTACCATCGACACCGAGAGTCCCGCTTTCCCATCTGCAAATGTTCGAGACATGACCTACGCACCTCCTCCCACCCAACGTTTCGAAGCGACCCCTACGAAGTTCGAAGCGAGCCCTCGAAATTTCGAAGCATCTCCCACGAAGCGACAGAGCCGAGCCAGCTTCTTTATAGCACAGCCCCCGCCCCAGCTTGCCGAACTGGCTGTCGAGTCCTCATCGAACACTCCGTGTGTACCATTGACATCTGAGGAGCTTCGAAAATTGCCTTCGTACCTTCGCGACCGATACTGGGCAGCACTGACGCCTCGGACGGCGGAGCGCAAGACGAACCAGGCGTCTACAAACACTGCAGCTATGGAACCACTTTCGAACTACAGCCTTATGATCAAAGACACTTCCCCAGTTGTCACCGTGTTAGGGGCCTTCCGGAGGGAGCCTTACGTTAGAAGAGACTCCTACGTCTTCGAAGTCTTCAGACATACGACCTACATCTTCGAAATCTTCGGACAGTCGACCTACGTCTCCGAGATTGTCAGATGACCAACCTGCACCTCCGAAATGTTCGGACTATCGACCTATGTCTTCGAAGCCTTTGAACGGTGATCTCCCCACGTCGACGGAATCTTTGAGTGCTCCTACGACATTGGACACTCCTCCTATCTCTCCGAAATGGCCAGATCATGCCCCTACGTCTCCGAAATCTTCGAACGGTCAAGCCATGTCTCCGAGACTTTTGGACTATCAACAGATGTCTTCGAACAATCTCTCTACGCTGATGGAATCCTTGAACACTCCTACGACGTTTGACACCCCTTCTATCCCTTCAGAAATGCAACACCACACTCCTACGTCTCAAGAATCTTCGAACTTTCGAGCTACATCTCTGAGATCGTCAGACCACCATCCCAGGTCTACGAAATCCTCGAAGCCTCTTATGCCATTTCTAGAATCGTCGAACTGTCCCCTCCCATCTCCGGAACCTTCCGACCTTCCTGCTATGCCTCCGAAATCATTGGATGCTTATGCTTACGCTCCGAAAAGTTCGGACTATCTTTCTGCAACTACGACGCCTTTGGATCCTCCTATGATGTCTGCCCCCACTCCTTCGATGTTGCCAGACTCTGCTCCTACGTCTTCGAAGTTACCGTGCGCTGTGCTACCGCCAAAATCTTCGAACACTCCTACGATGGATGGCCTGTCACCTCCACTGGCTACTATGTTGCCCGAGCATGACGAGCAGCCCATGCTTCCCTCCCCGCCCCGCCCGTCTCTTGTATCTATCTCTGCGCTGACCGAGGACGGTCACAATTTCAGTAAGGGGGAGGATCACCGCGACCACTTGGTAGTACCATCACCAGACACGCCTCGAAAGCTAGACCCACACCTCGAAGACGTCGAACATACCCTATTGCTCTCGCAACCAGCAGGTCCACCCAAACACGTGTCGAGAGTCTTCTACATGTGTGTGGTGCTGTTCGTCACTGCCGCACTGTTTTTCGCTTTTGGAGACAATCTATGGCCATGGGATCGACGTGGAGTGCATGAACAACAACTCCGAACGTTCGAAGACACGTACCTAGTCCTACCACCCAACATGGCCCCAGACCCAACAAACCTAATCGTTCGTAGAGTGAATACCTTGCAAAGATGCCCGCTGCACCTTGGGGTCGAGCCTGAGCGTTACGAGACAGTCAGGGACCTCGACTTTCTTCGAGACGACCTAGATCAAGCTCCGAACATGTCAGTCAGGCAGTCACCCAATGCGAAGACGAGACCTTGCTATCACGGCCCATTGGTTGTTCAATCACGCAGCCACGCACGTCACAGTGTACCGCTGGCTAGAGAGAAGGAGAAGGAGTCTATGATGTCCCTAGGAGCCTCCGAACACTTCGAAGATGCATTTGACAAGCTGGATGCAGACAGTGTTTTGTACGAAGACAGCTAGGGTCTTCTACGGTGCTAGACGAGCTGTTCCCGCCGTAGGGGGCAATGATACCACCCAAGCAATGCTTAGTTCACGTCCTACCTCCAATTTCAACCACCCTTCACCTTCTACCGACCCCGGTGGTCCTCTACGAAACAAGCACCCTTCATCTGCTATACCCGCTGACCGAGGACGGTCAGGATTTCAGTAAGGGGGAGATGATACGCCTCTAGGCTATCTAAGCCCCGAAAACGCAATCTAGGCCTCTACGATGCTCCGAAGCTCTTAGAAGATCCACTACAACTGTTCGAAGATTTCGAAGTTCGTAGCCAACCCTGGCTCACCTTGGAAGACTATCCGCGACCTTCCGGCACCTCAGTGACGCTATAGGAGCACCTACCCACCTATCTAGACGAGCCCAGAATACGCAGGTCACTCGAAGATACACTATGTGTTAGAAGACACTCGAACATGTTAGAAGATGTGCTACGGTGTTAGAAGAACTCCTACAAGACCATAGGATGCTACAGGATGTCCAGTGGGTCCTTGCAGGTCGTCTCACATCCTCGACGAGTGGTCTTGGTTTCCGGTGTCATGTGATAGCCGGTCGGCCTTCGGACCACTGGTTAGCGAGCCCGAGAGCAGTTGTCACGTGTTAGAAGCCATAGCCGGATGTTTGGGGCCGTCGGAGCTCCGTAGTGGTAATAGCCGTGTTTCCCTGTATATACTCTGGGACTGGTTCCCTTCGAATCTGAGAGACCACCTTACCCTCTCAATCTCACCTCGCACCGGCGAGGTTCGTCAGTCAGCCAGTACGTTCGAAGTCAGCAAGTTCGCCAGTCAGTCAGTACGTTCGAAGCCAGTCAGTCAGTTCGCCAGTACGTTCGCCAGCTCGTAGTTGCCCCGAGAGGCTCTACACTTCTTCTCCTGCCGTCGCTCGCCTTCCTTGTCACCGTTCGTTCGACACGTCTGTCGAAACTCCCCCTCCTACCTTCGAGGCTTAGCCCTCGTCTTCGAACAGTCTTCGACGTCTTCGAAGCTCTCCCACGTCGTTCGGAGTCTTGTCCGTCCTCCTCCTTCTTACCTAGACCACTGTACAGTCCCCCGTACATCTCATAGACTCAGAGGCCTCGCATACCACTGCTCGACCTCACGGTTGGGTTTTTGTGTGGCTTTTGTGTTCTTTTCGGTCGCGTCATCGGACAGCTCAGCCAAAAACGGCAGTGACGCCGAAATGGAGGTAGATGCAGGCACGGATGGCGAGAAGGGTAGAGGTACGAAGGGTAGAGGTACGAGGGCGAGAGATATCACGAAAACAAAGAGAGCGGCGGCGACCACGAAGGGGAAGGGAAAGGATAAGCAGAATAAGGTTCGAAGGCAGTGCTCACCGTGTAAACCTTAACGTGCTGACCGCCGTTTGCCGCACTACAGCGCGCGCGCTCACCGCCGAAAAAGAAGCCTTACCGCCGCCCAGCCCGTCCAAACAAACAGAAGCAAACGGAGCTTCCTGAACGCGCGTCCACCTCAAGCCGTCGACGCACGACTGTCGAGGATGTCGAAGACTCCGACCACGAGCTCTCCGATGGCCGTTCAGCCCTCCGTCAAGTCGAGGCGCGCGAGGCGGCTGAGAAGCAACGCACAGGTGCGCGGGGCCCTGTAAACCGAACACTCCAGCACTGGGAGCCAGCGGTTGCGACGTTCGACCCGATGGCGGGCAAACGGTGGACGTTCCAGTGCCGGTTCTGTGGAAGGTGTGTGACTAGTACCTCTCAAATATCGCTGTGGACTCACCTGGTGAACAGCAAGTGCAGCTTCGAGCGGTCCGTCGACAGCGACAACTGGGCCGACGAGACGAAGCGTCCGGTGCTCGGCAACCTGACCTTGCACATATCCCAGAAGCACAAGGAGGCGGCGGCGGCGGCAGCAGCAGCGGCAGAGCCAGGCCAGGACACAACATCCGCCCCAGGTGGATCGACGGCATCGACCTCTGGCGGTGGCTTCACGGTCGCGAGCGCGAAGCTCATGGAGGGCTACCTCAAAGAGGGTAAGCTTAACCCGAAGGTCGAGCCGACGCAACGCGGGTTCCTCCAAGTCTTCGCAGCCTGGATCGTCGAGGACGATCTTCCCTTCACCACGGGTGAGTCGCCCGACTCTCGTCGGCACTCAGGCCGTCAAATCCAAGATTGCTTTTTCGACGGATACCTGGACGACAGCGCAGATGATGTACACGTTTGCGGGCACCATCGCAAGCTTCATCGACGACGATTGGCAGCTCGTCGAGCGTCTCGTCGACTTCCGGCACCTCTTGGACGATGAACACGAGGGCGTCAACGCGGCGAAGGCCTTCATGGAATCTGGGAGTAAGCGAGGGAGTCTCGATAAGATATGTTCCTCTTTTGTGCTCTCTCGTGACGGAGCTATATGGTGACCTTACTTCATAGCTTTGACGATGGATAATGCCTCGACGAACGATGTTTTGGCGAGGACTTTGACTGGCCTACTCCTAGAGAAGTATGGCATACACTTCTCTCCCGAGAACGGCCAGATACGGTGTCTCGCGCACGTCGTCAACCTCGTCGTGCAGAAGATCTTAGCATCTATCATTGATGCTGAAGATCCCGACGAGAATGATTGGTACCTCCTTCATAAGTTCCTCCCCTTTCATTACGACCTCGAAGATGATGACGAGCTCAACGCGATGGAGGAGGAAGAGGCTGCAGCCATGGATGAGAAGCTCGCGGACCTGTGTTCGGACGAAGACAAGGATACACCGATCAGTGATGAAGAGATCCTCAATGCTGTTCAAAAGGTCAGTCGAGTTCTTTCAAGTGGTGTTGCGAACAGATAATAGTGATGGTATGTTTCAGCTACGCCTCATCGTGCGCAAGATTGTGAGCTCGCCTCAACGTCGCTCGTCGTTCCGCAAACATGCTGTGCGCCATTACGAAGGGAAGCCCAATCCGACTGGTGGGAAACCGCTCACTACGTTAATGCCGGTCCGCGATGTGCGTACACGATGGAACTGTACTCATGCAATGATCGAGCGTGCTCTGCTACTCAAGAAGGTACGATTGGCTCGTTCTATGCAGTGTCTTACTGACAGCTCGAGTCTGTAGGCCATCACCGATTGGGTTGCCGAGCGTGATGATCTCGAAGCTCTCACGCTGTTCCCCGAAGACTGGAACTTCCTACAGCAGCTTGCAAATCTGCTCAGTGTATGTACATCCTTACTTGCCTCTCCGTGTATGTGTCTAATGTTATGTCAAGCACTTCACACATGTCACCCACATCATGTCGAAGCAAAGCATGCCGACGCTGCCATGGGTATTGCCCATGTATGCCCATATGAAGACAGCTTTGACCGACACGATTACAAGCCCGAGTACGAAGCCTATGCTAGCTGTTGCGGCACAGGCTGGTCTTTCGAAACTAGAGCAATACTACACGAAGGCAAGGGAGTGTCAGTACAATGTGGTTGCAACAGGTATGTGCTTATGTTGAACTCTCTCGATGTATGTTTCATTGTTTGTAGTGTGCCATCCAAACCTCCGTGTCAACTGGTTTAGCAAGCTCGGTAGTGAGGAGAAGCTCCGCGCTGAAGCCCTCTTCGAACATGTCTTCCACGAGTATGAGAAGAAGCTACCGAAAGCTACGGATGCGCCTGCACGTCCAGCTCCAGTAGCGACCCCAGCATCCTTCCTTGACCTACTGTCTGCTGATGTTCCAGACCCTGAAGCTCAAGATGGAGCTGATGTTCAGGACTCAGAGGTCGTACGATGGCTGCGCTTCGAGGGTGGAAGGGGTAACCCACACGATCCACTTGGATGGTGGAAGGTATGTTCTTCCGTGGCTGTCTGAGCCTATACTTGATATGTTCTCTTCAGGAAAATGCAAGCAAGTTCCGTGTCATTGCATCTATTGCCAGGGACTTCCTCGCCATCCCAGGAGCTTCTGTTTCTGTCGAGCGTTTGTTTTCTGCTTCTCGTCACCTTTGTGTTGACACACGCAGCTCTCTGAGGGCAGAGACAATTAGTGAGGCCATGTGCTCAAAGCAATGGCTCAAAGATGGTCTTTTCAAGTTTGATAATATGAAATATTAGTACTTCCTGCATACCATATATACCATATATATACTGTATATATACTATATATATACCATATACCATATATATACAGGTCTTTGGTGTATATATATTATATAGTTGGAGCCTTATCCAAGTCGCTCCATCGAGGCCACCTCGACTGTTCCCTGCGATCATCAGGCCACAAACTTGTGGCTGCACCCGGGCCACCTGGAATGCAGCTACGGGAATGTATCTCCTTCCTCAGACCTATGCAACGACGACAAAGGCCAAAAGTGAGAAATATCCCGAGGGCTTTTTCCCGTCGGTGTATTTTGGCAGGCGTGGCATCGACATGCGCACGCTCACGGTGGAGAACCGGACGGACACGATCCCGGATGGATTGGCCACTCCGTTCCAAAACTCTTTCGAGAAGTTTCCAGAAAGCAAGAAGATTCCAGAAAGCAAGAAGATCAAGGTCAGGGTCCAGGTATGTATTTATCTCCTCATTCTTGCTTCGCTCAACGGCACGGCTGACTATGTCCGATGCGTCATGTAGTGGCCCAACCACGAAAAGGCTAGAACGGAGGTCGCACAGGACGTTCAACTCTTGACCAAGACTGGCCATATCACCAGTATAGAGCTCGCACGGGCGGTCGGTGGCATCGTCCGGAAGGCGATGGACGTGAGTGATCTTACTGTATCTCCGCTAGGATGGCGTCGATGCTGATACCATCTCCAGAAATGCTACGCCGATCGCTTAGAGTCACCGCCAGATCACCGCTGTTGGGGGATGGCCACGGTCAAGAAGTACGGCTTAACCAAGGAATGTATCTATTTGGTCAGTTTGCATCACGTCGCTGGGATCACCTACCAGCCCGAGCTCCACATCGCGCCGTCCATGCAACCGCACCTGTTTCCTACTTTCCGCGAGGCTACATACAAGGAGCTTGTTCAAGCCGGCAAGGAGCGTCTAATCGAGCTAACCCCGGGGCATAGGTAGACCTTACCTCCCTCCAAGCCACAGTTAGGTTCGCTGGCTAGCGTATTTTATGGTAGCTCGGACATGTCCCCCATTTGTGTATATACTGTATCATAGCCCCTCTATGCTCCATGCAATGCCAATGCCCTCCCACGGTGATGCACGACTCGGACCGCTGAAATAGTCCCTGACTGAGTAGGATTGTTGACTCGGCATCGCGCATATCAAGGGCACGCTGCTGATGGTACCGCATCTAACGATGAGGTGGGAAGTTCAGACTTCTATGTTGTGGCGGAAAATTGACGTGAGTTTTGCATGAGTACTGTTTGTCCGCCAGATCCCTACTTTTGTTATATCTGACTTAATCCCGTAGACACTCGCGCTCGCCGACCGAATCAACTTGTCGATTGCTCTCACAATGCAAGAGATCTTAGTCGTACAATGCTTCGTACCACCGAGTTAATACTCGTCATTCAATATTCACGCCCTTCATTATGGTCAGACGCAGTGCCATTCCTCCGACGTCAAGGTCAGCAAAGTCCTCGTTGCCACCGTGACCCATAGAGGACCGCCTTCCCCACCGTCAACAAATCTTCTCTGAGGTATGCCCAAGGTATGCCTAGGACTATGGGGAGACTAACCTTGACCTTGAACGTTTGAACGCAGATCACTGTGCCAGGCCCTATCACGGTACTACTGAACAACCGAAACAAGGCCACCCTTCAACAGTCTACGTAAAATCTACAGCCATCGAGTACTGTACAACACACACGTCTACAAAACAAACTGATACAACAGTACAGAGATCTACATCGTCATGCTGAAAGTCCAGTCTGTCTGAACGTCCCAAATATCACAACCAACAAGCCGACCATCATCCGGGTCCACAACCACTACGGCAGCGTACATCCAACTCTAACCTGGGCTCCACTCGCTTAGAGCGCCCACGTAGCGAGAGACCAGATGGTAAAGGCCGTAGCGACCAGCGCACCGGCCACGCTCAAGCCCAGCCCCCTCCCAGATGACTGCGCGACCCACGGGCTGCCCGCGTTTCCACTGACATCGCCTTTGAGCGTGTTGCAGTAGCTCGCGTTGAACACCGACGTCGGCAGAAGGACCTGTCGCTCCGGCGTCAGCGGTGCGTCCTCAACGCAAATGATACACGCACCGCAGGCATCCCCGAGCTCCCCGTCCACGCCACCGCACCGGCGCTGCCGACTTTGGTCGTCACGCAGCTCAACACGTCGATGAGCTCCTCGCCCTTGGTGTAGTTCGTGCTGGGAACGGACCAGCTCGGCGAGGACGATTGGCCGGTGTTCGCGAGGAGCGCGAGGAGCGGTGACTTCGAGACAGCAAGCTGCGAGGTGGAGGCCACGGGGAAGTCGACCTGTATAGAATGTGTGAGATGATCGCCCGTCAGCTTCACCTCTCGAAAAGGGACTCACAGGTGTACTGAGGAAGGAGGCGTTGTTCCACGCGATCGCGGCCTTGCGCGCAGCGTTGAGCACGCGGACGTGCATGACAAGCGGTTTATCCTCTCATACCCCGAGAGCCACAGCCTGCACGAATGTTCCGTCGATTGTCACACGGACGGAACAGAAAGAAGAACCTACGCCTCG
>NW_025955227.1:0-54205 GCF_022376445.1 Fomitopsis serialis | reverse complement strand
GAATGCATGGTGGGCGACCTGTTTCCCTCCTACGAGATGTAGGTGTGCTTGGCGAGGGCGGTAGAGAACGAGAACGAGGAGAGGGACCGCCGGGGCCGGACTTGTCCACGAGCTGGCTGGCTGAACTCTGGTGCAGACGGCGCAAGCGCCCGAGGGCGAGTTGGGCAATTCCCGACGGGGCTGAATCACATGATTGGCCTTCCACGTTGCTGAGATCTCGGCTACACGGCCGCATCCAAGCTCTGGCTCGCTCGACTGAACCCGCTCAACACCGGCGACCCCCTTCTCCTCCCCTCACCACTACTACTGTTCACTATTCTTTACACGTACGAGATGGCGAGGCCTCTCAACAAGAATAACTCGGGTGAGCGGCGAGCCTGTGTGGGGGTGCATCGCATGCGCTGACCGGAAGCACAGCCGTGAAGCGTATCATGCAAGAGGCCAGGGAGCTGGCTAACGACCCGTGTACGGACTACTCTGCGGCGCCACTGGAGGTAGGCTTGCGCTCTAGTGCATGGTTGTCGACGATTGACACGGGATACGAAATGCAGGATGACATCTTTGTAAGTCTCTCCGCTCCGTGAGTGAATGTCTACCGACCCGACTTCGTGTGTTGCTAGGAGTGGCATTGCACGCTGCGCGGTCCGGCTGGGACAGAGTTCGAGGGCGGGGTATACCACTTCCGCATCCCTGCCTGCGGAGTACCCCTTCCGCCCGCCGTCGATCATGATGCTCACGCCCAACGGGCGGTTTCGAGTTGAACACCAAGGTACGCTTACTCCTACCCTGCCAATGCCGTTGAGCGGCGGCATTGAACTATGTCTGTGTAGATCTGCATTAGCTTTACCAATTGTATGTTTCCCAGTCGTCACGGTTGGCACCGCCACTAAAGTAGATACAGATCACGAAGAGCTATGGCAACCGGCGTGGGGCGTACGGACAGGTATGTACACGGTTGAGCCTTGCTCTTCATCGTGTCTGACTAGTTGTTATCACAGCCATTGTTGGTCTACAAGGCTTCTTCCCGCTCAAAGGCACCTCAGCGGTCGGCGTTGGAGCACTCGAGTACCCAGTCGCGGAGCGCAAGCGTCTAGCGGCTCTGTACGTTTCCCGTTATCCTCATCACACGAAGCTATCTCACAAGCCCGTCTTCCAGTTCTCGAGAGTGGGTATGCCCTAACTGCAACTGCTCGAACCTGGCGCTGTTACCAGACCCTTCGTCCGACGCCGGCCGTGCTGGACCGTCCGTCACAGAAGCGCCAGCGGCGTCGCCCGTCCCACCCACGCCCGCCACGCCTGCTGTAATCACAGACGTCAAGCAGAAGGCATCTGCCGACGAGCCGCCGCCCGCGCGAGTAGACGCCGCCTCTCCCTCCGTGCCCATCCTCGCACCCCGGCCCCAGCGCCCTAGCCCGCCCCCATCGATCCTTACCACGCCCATCGACACCCCTCCTACCCCTCGGTCCGTCTCGCCGCACCCTGGCGGCGGCGCTTCATCAGCACAACCGCAGCAGGCTAGCGGGCCCAAGCGCGACGGCGTTGCCCAGAGCTCCTCCACTCGCCCGCCTGTCTTATTGGACACCGCCATCTGCGTCTTACTCGTTCTCCTCTTTGCGCTGATCGCGAAGAGGGTCTTCTGAGCATCGAGCATCGCTCCTTAATATTTCGCCACTCGTCGTCTCCTCGCCGCTATGGGACAGTCAGTATTAGCATTGTGGGCCCAGCTATCCTGGGACGCCTCTGTATAACATCTCTAGTGTATCATATCGGGATATATATGGATCTTGTCGTTCACATTTCACCTTGGAATTTGGTATCCTCGTGGAGTCGGCATCGTACGCTGAGTCGTCACCGTGCGGATATCGGTGACTTGACATGCGCGTACGAGACGAACACCGACGAGAAAGCATTCATATCACATTCAACTGACAATCCACCATAAGTTATAACAACACCATCTTTAACAAGAACACAAGTCGCATTCGACCCGTATACACTACGGAAACAGAAGGAGCAAAAGGAACAGCACACCGAGCGTCGGAATGAAAGGCTACCGTTTCTTCGCATCTCTGAGGCTCAGAACAATGAGTCCTCATCCTCAATGTTGTGGCTCGCGATAGTTTCGGTTGGGCAACATCCGCCCAGCGTAAGACAGCCGAATACGAGAAAGAGGCACTGGAGGTTGCCGAGGTACTGCAAGATGCGGTCTCGCAGCGTGGATACCAGGAGGTTGAGCGGAATGTCGGGGACGGTGACCACCTGTCCGTCGAGCTTCCACTCCGGTTTAGACGACTCGTTGGGCAACTGGATGACCAGAGAAATCGGATGCTAAGACGACAGAAGTCAGTGAGTATACGGCGGTGCAGCCATTTACTGCCTTACCGGATGCATGTTATCCAATCCTCCTCAGGGTACAGCGTCGTGCCCGGAATTTCGCAATCTTCGCCGCTTCGCAGGAGGGATCTGGTCCGCTCCGCCCTCCATCTGGTCTGCCGTACGGACCATCCCAGTTTGAGGCGGTGTGCCGACAGCCCAGGCGATCCTGCGAGCGCCGCACGAGCAGGATGCATCATAGGCGGCGCGCTAGGCGGGGTTGGTAACCAACGGTTGAGCCGCATCCATCCCTTGGTAGTGCAAAGGCGGAAGCATGACAGGCGGGGGCTGGGGAGGGTAAGGGAGGCAGGTTGGGGCCGAGGAGATAGTGGCTGCGAGTAGGCAGGGTCTCCCGGGCACCACCCTGGTTAGGCGGGGCAGGCAAGGATGTGTGAGGGGAGGAAGAGAAGTCATCGGTGCCGGGGCAGCGGCGGGCCAATCCAGGGCCAATTGCCCCAGCTTCTTGCCTGTATGGGGAAATGGTCAGTATGTAGTCCCGGACACATTAATGTATCACTCACGGTCCAAGACCCTTGGCCCGATGAATAGCAGCAATCTGCTCGTCGAAGTTGACATTCGGGAGTACTTGTCGAGCGTGTTGGCCTTGGATGCGGTATGACCATCCCAGATAACTTTTCTCTCTCCCTCCGACGCAATCGCTCTTCTTCCTCTTCCTTCTGCGCTTCTCTTCGTCTGCTTCCGCGCCGAAGATATCGACACGCGTGCGCGCAAGGTTCTTGAGGGACGATACGACATTGGCACCACGCTGCAGCTCGGAGGCCTGTGCCTTGCGGGCCTCCAGGCGTCCCGCTGCGACTTCCACTTTGGGTCGGTAACTCTATACGCATGTCTCCTGGAGTTCGTCGACAGGGATTTGCTGACCACAGATTGTACATGTCGTCATCCTTCGGAGACTTCTTGCCGACTGGAGAATAACAATGAGCACTTGCAGTTACGTACGTAACGCGCAGAGGTGTACGTACCCTTCGGCACGTAGTCCGTCCTGATCTTCATCGGAGCACCAGCATCCAAAGAGTTGGCCTGATAGCCCGTGCCCTCTCGACTTCCCGCGCCCGCTCATCGTCCTCGCGTCTGCGGCGGTCCTGTGTTCCTGATCCTCGTCGTCGGACTCCTCCATAGCGGCGTCTTCCTGAGCCACTCCAGCGCTGCTAACGGCCGCAGCTGCTTCTGCCTCTGCAGCTGCTTGGCGAGCGCGATGTGCCTCGACATCCTCAGCGGTTGTCTCCATACCATGGCTGCCATCCTCTTCTGGGCCAACGTCATGTTCTCGACCTCCTGCACGCTCATAGGCGGCGGCAGTTCAGAGTGGCATCAGCAGCGGTGAACTCAATGGTCTGGACAATCGCGTAGTCATGCCAGTCAATCTCAGCGAAAGCAACTGTAAGGAATGTCAGCTCAAGGATTACATAGGCGCACTGAACGTACTTTGTTCCGCCTCCTTGTCGTCCTCGCGTTTCTTCTCCTCTCTCGCTTGACCTGCTCCCACCGAGCGCGCTTGCGGGCGATCTCGAGCTCCTTCCAGCGGGCGCCCTCTTGTGTGCGATCTTTCAACTGCGCAACATCTCCTTACTAGGGGGAGAACCTTCGAATACTGCTCTACTAACCGATGAAGTAACCAAAGAGCGAGTGAGTGGGCCTCAAGAAGTCGAATTGGTAGTTCCGTCCTTCCCTAGCGGAGAGGGAGGCTAGGAATGCTCGACCGCGACGCGCAGTGAATAGAGCAGTGAGCTTCATTATGTCCCTATTCAATATATTAGTTAGACAGAGAGACATGGATGAGGTATAAGCGTACAGATCAATGGCAGTGATATTGGGAATATCGAGTATAAACTCAGGCACCGGGGCTCTACTCCTCGGTCGACCTCAGGCTCGGGGCGACGCTGTCCGCCTTCTTCTCCTCTTTTCCAGGTGCCGGCTCGTCATCCAATCTCCCCGGATCACCTTCTCCATACGATGCCTGTAGTAAGCATGGTAAGGGTCGGCGGGGTTGAGGAACGAGAACTTCGGGTCCTGACGCTGGTTCTCGCGGATTTGTCCTCGAATTGAGGAGGGTTGGCAGACTTCGCAACAAAAGCGGCAGTCCGGTCAATAACAGCTGCATAGTGGAGTGAGCCACCTCCTTGTATTGAGTATCGCGCGACGAAATACGCCACTTGATCTCCGGAGGAGGAAGAATGAGTCCACTGGCAACTTGGGTTCCCTTGATACACCGTTGAAGTCGCCGTGGCCGTTTGGGTGCCCACCACCGTTAAGCAGCGGAGGGGACATCATTTGTATGTCAACTGCGCTCATCTCGGCGAGGACTGACGACGATGGTAGTGAGCGAGAGCAGACGAGGTCGCCGAGGTCGCAGTGTCCGCGTCAAGCGCTCGAGAACTGCCGGGACGCGGCTTAGTCAGCAAATTTCTGCCACCGACCTGCAAGTTGCACGCTCAGCTCTGTACGGCGACTTGGGGACAGCATGTTCGGGGCGTTCAGGGCAACACAGCCAAGTCTTAGCGGCCTCCTCTGGTGAGAAGAGATCTCCTCATAGACGTCGTGTAACCTGCTAAGGCATCAGACAGGAAGGTCCCGTGGAAGTTGTCGAGTACTCGTAAAGCTAATGCCAGGACACGACTGAAGAGGGTGGACGCAGTCATCGAGGCAGTCAGGGCAAGTGGGGTTGAATGTGCTTCTCTCGTAAGTGTCGATTCAAGCTCCTGTAGGATGTACGTTCACACTTGTACACAGACGAAAGCTCTGCAGCTCCCCAAAGAGCATGAAATGGCACCCAGGGACAAATACACGGTCTTCACTCGGCACACAAGGGCTACCGGAAGGGCATCCACAAGGTTCCCAAGTGGACTCGGGTGAGCATGACCGGCGCGATATGTTTATTCAATACTCATCTCGCATTTCAGCTGACTTTGCGGCAAAGCCCTGTGGGTTTCTGAGTTACGGATATCGAGCATGCAACAAACAGTTGCATTACTATGCATGTTCTACACTCGCAGCGATGCTTAGTAGCAAGACATCCTAATGTATTCATAGCAACACTAATTGGATCTTCCCCTGCATAAGACCCTGTAAAACCTTCGGTGCACCTAAGACCGTCCGGAAGACCTCGTCCCTGGTCTCAGGAATGTCCAGTAAGCCGCGCTTCTTCGCGTCCTGATATGAGACGTCGAGAATAATGTGCGTCAACGCGGAGGTGGAAAGCACGTCTGTACAGCAGCCAGTCGTGAGCATGCATCCGTGAGCAACTGTGAGCAACTCCGCGCAAGCGTACCTGTTTCGCACAGCAGCTTCCCTAGCCGGCCCGGCGTGCCTACAGCTGCAGCTATCTTTGTTCTGCGCAAGTAGGCGGCGTGCTCCTCGAGCTTAAAGTGTCTGGCGAACAGCTTGGCGATCTCTCCACCCTTCTCTCCACGTAATCTCTTGTCCTTAAGTATTCGTGTGACGTCCGCTACTCTCAGCGCCGCTCCAGCCAGGAATATCAACGTCGGCGACCCGTTGGACTTGGGTCTCTGCGACAAACGAGTACGCAGTGTGGGTACCACTGTAGCTGGCTCGGTAAACATGTATACCCGAAGGTGGGAACAGCAAGACGCACTCTTGGTTATGAAATCCACCAGTTGGTCCAGATTCCTGGACCCAGTCCATTGCGTGGTGTCCACTATCGAACTCTCTGCCTAGGCGTCAACATTAAGAGCATGCTCCGAGAGAGAACCGTGACAGATGTACCAGGGATTTGAACATCCGCCAACTCGATACTCGACATCTTCGCGAATGTCTTCGCTTGCATGGAGGACAGGTAATCCGCTAGAAGTACTGAAGGCTGGGCAGCGACAGAGGGTGCCTCGACAGGATCCAGTGTTTCGGCAAGTCGGCGTTTCTGAAGGCGACGGATGATGCAAAAGGTATGTCAGTCTCCATTCCACTGACGTTTCATGGTCACATACCTTCGCCCTGCGCTCCTTCTCTTTCGCCCGCCGTTTCCGTTTCTTCTCACTGGCACTCATGGTCGCACCCTGCGCTCCTGTTGTTCGAGGGTCATCCTCCTCCCCTGCGCTCAGAAATGCGCCGACATCATCCCCCTCAGCCGACTGGCCTGCGTCCTCGTCCTCCGAGAGCGCAACGAGGTCATCTGGTACAAAGTCGTCATCCAGATCGTCACCGCCTTGCTTGCTCATCTTGAGTCAAATCCAACGCTGTTGTGTGATGACTGAGCGAGGGCGAGGAATGCTCAGTGGCAGGCCAGAGTAGCGTCCGACGAACTCGAGTCCAAGAGTGGTCCCATGCGAAAGCTCTTTCGAAGAGGGCCCGACGGCTTTGGCAGACGAGCGCTCAAGGATCTCCGCAAAATCTGCATCATGTGATCTTGTCTCGTGCGATGTTCGAAGTCAAAATCGTCCTCAAGGCTGCCTCAAGGTTCACTTCCACCCCGTCTCACTCTCTGTAGTGGAAGTGGGGATATTGTCGCATCGCAAACGCTCGTATCTGTCTTATCGAGTACATGGTACGTGCTCGGCACGGTACATTCGTTGAACTATCAACAGCGAGACTGGCCGGTGATAGATCGAAGGACAAACGGGAGATCGGAGTCTTGAGCTTCCGTCCAACATGTTTTCTATCTCGAGGTACATGTGGACCGGAACAGTGCAAGTCTACATCTTGCTCGGCCTGGCAGCGGTCCTCCTGCTTTGTGTGAGACCCATCCGGCGATGGATGTGGTCGTGTGAAGGGAACTTGAGCAGTAACGCGGACGTACGGTCCCTCCGTGTATGTGCTTTCTCCGGCCTATCTACGAGCTGTCTGTGCCTATATGCGTCCTAGGAGCCACCGGAGATAACTGTGCTAGAAGATCAGGAAAGTAGGCGACGCGCCAAGCAGTTGTACGACGCATTCCTTGTTCTAGACGTCGAGGGGACGTGCGAGGGTACAAAATCTTTCGATTATCCAAACGAGATCATTGAAAGTACCCGGGATTGGTTGCTGAATATGTACTTTCTGACAACTTTACCAGGAATGGCCAGTGTGCCTCCTGCGTTGGAAGGACAAAGACGACGAGGGTCTCGCTGAATGCCTCGAGGTAGTCAGTGAATTCAGAAGCTTCGTGAAGCCAACATGGAGACCTCAGCTCTCCGAGTTTTGCACTCAGCTCACTGGAATTACCCAGGTTCGTCTCTAGAACAATGCGTCGAGCACAGCCCAATCATACGTGACTCTCACTTACGCAGGAGCAAGTTGACAGTGCTCCGACGTTCACAGAGCTCGTAGACAGCTTCCGAGAGTTCCTCGAAGCCAATGGCCTTATCGACCCTGACACTGGCCGCCGTCTTGTCAAATTCTGTTGGTGCTCTGACGGCCCGTACGACATACGCGACTTCGTGGTGAAGCAGTGCTTCATTTCAAAGGTCGAGAACGGTTGCTCCAGGTGGCACCTTTGTCCTCATGTTGATCGGCCCCTTGGCAGGTCCCGATGCCGGCATGGATTACGGGGGATGTGCTAGACATTCGCAAGGCCGTTCACATCTTGCTCGATGCCGTCCTGGACAAACGCGTGGCTAGCGGCGAACAATCAGGGCAGCAGGTGCGTTCCCCTGTGCTGGCTATGGATAATTTTGTGGACCTGGTGGTCTCCTAGCATGCCTTTCCAATCTCGCGTCGTGTTGCGCTCACGATTCCGCGCCAACTGGCATCCCTGAGCCTTGCGCCATTCCAGGGTCGCCAACACAGCGGTATTGACGTGAGTCATCGCACCACATTCGCACATCAGTCAGTACTGTAACAAACCTTGACCATTTCATGTGTACAGGATGCACGGAACATCGCACGGATCCTCACTGAGCTTCCAAGGCGAGGAGTGAAGCTTGAGCCTAATATGCACGTAAATCCCAGAAAACGGTGGCCCTGGATGGGCAAGCGAGGCAACGTACTGGAAGACTATATTTGATCCACTGCCGCTCGCCCAGTGCTCAACCAATCACGCAGCATGCGTCGCTTCTCATGCTCCTGGCCCGCTTCCCATAGATTGCTACGCCTTGCCATTCGTCCCTATACATGGATGGGAACATTGACGGTCATTGGCAGTGTGGGCGCGGAGGCTACTAGACGGTACTAGCGCTCTCCGAGTCCGTGCTCCCTTGCAATTGGATCCTGGTATTGCGTCATGATATGTTTTTGCGTACTGAATCCTACCGATGGCATCTTTCGATCTGCAGTCGGCAGCATGCATCTCATTGGTTCTCCCGTTCCCAGTCTTCGTTTGTTGCTAGTTGATAGGTGATCCGGTCGCAGGGTGCGACTTTTCCCACTGGTACTGTGAATGACCATATGCATAGATCCGATTACAACGATAGAATACATTCTGAGCGGTGAGCGAAGGAGAGGACCATCGTCATGGGCGACTTCCGTCTGCCTTCGTCGTCTATATGGTAAGGAATGACGTCTAAGAGAATCGTGGGGTCGTAACGAAAGATCACTGAGATGATGTTTACGGTCAGTATTCCGGTGCTGCCCTGAAGAAGTGCGTCGCTCACGAAATCCCAGAGCGTTCCGAAGCATGGAATCTTCTCCGCCTTGCACGCCTATCGATGAGAGGGATGAGTACGACCGCTCAGCATAGCGAACTCAGCACTCACCCGCATCATCTCTGAGTTTCCTTGGTAGTTAGAGGTGATGAAGACGACTGTCAAACTGTTAATCGACGTTGAGTCAACGATACCGATTAGACTCGCCTTCAGCCTTCCAGGAGTGGTATATCTCCTTCAGGATCTTCCGTGTATCAGGCCGTCCTCCTCGCACTTTACTGTCCCAGAGGAGGTATCGCTCAGGCCCAATGTTCCTGTTGATCAGACCGCTAATCGTCGGACCGAACGTCTTCTCCTGATCTGACCCTGCAAAACAACCAACATTACGGGTCTATAACACGAACTCGAGTCAAGCCGGCGCGTACCAATCCAGATGAGGTACCTGAAAAACTGTCAGTCCCGAAAACAGCCAGGAGAGACGAAGAACGAACCAGTAAGGCGACTGGATGCACGTCGCTAGCGCCGCACCGATACCGGTTCCAGTGCAGATTCGGATGCCCCGATTATACAGCTTCGACGTATTGGAGACACCGGCCAACTGTCTAATCGTCAGAAACAGGTGATGCCCGGAAGCAATCCTTTTCTGACCTTCAGCTCTCGTGTCCAGATGGTCCGCGGAGGGTCATTGACAAGACTCTTTGTGAAGTCACCTTTACACGTGGTGAGCCAACGCTCGACGGAGGATGTCCGGATGCCTACCTTGGACACCGCACACCATGTAATGATACCTGGAATGTGGGCCTTCTCTGTTCGAATTTCAACGTTTGTTATCAATAGTCAGAATGGTGGGATACAACTTACGAGATAATACCGAAGGCGTGGTATTCCTTCACAGAACTCCTGCTCACACGTCCCAGAAGACCTTGCTGCATCCCACGCTCGAAACGGAGCACGGCGACTTTGTTGGATGGCTGACCTTGGCAGTGAGAAGGGTGCACAAAGATTGTGCAATGGATCGGTAGGTTACTTACCAGCTCAATGTCGATCTTCACGCGCCGTGTGCAGATCCACGGAAGGACAATCCAGAGCGTCATCCCCATCACATACCAGAAGTCTTGCTGTCGCACGATGTGAACGCCGTTGATGTTCCATGTCCGCGTCGGTTCATAGTACAGGTCCCCCAAAAGAACGAATATCCCTACATCATTATCAGTCATAAATCGGCACGGCGAGGCTGTAAACTGCATACAGGACGAGAAGAGGCCAGTCCAGCCCATGAAACGGTGCCAGCGCTCGAACACGCTGGTGTCACGTCAGTGGGGAACAAAATACATGTAGTGGAATTGCGAACTTACTTGTGATGAGAGTTACGTACCCAAGGGAAGCCAGCAACCATCGTGATGAACAGAGTGAGGTTAGAGATCACTGCCCATGCCAGCAGCGCATTGGGATAGACGGCATGGTTCACGTAGACATGGACAGTTCTCAGAGTCAGCCAGATGACACCAGAGACTGCGCAACCGGAGTGTATTCCACCCAGATGCTGTGTTGGAGTCAGCGATGCACGGCATCATCAGATGTACTAGGCATACCTGCAACACAGACGTGCATCCCAGCCGCCACCACAGCGGCGCCCACTGTCATGAATGTCAGACCAACGGTCTCACATGAAGAATCTGCGACGATGACTTACCTTTGCGAAGAAGAAGTTAACGAAACCATACAGACACCGTCCAAAGATCTCATTCCGTACGAGAACCGAGACATTGAAGTTGCCGATAGCCATGGCACCGCCATACTTGTAAGCATACGGCCAATGGCCTGACACCGCAAAACCAAACATGATTATGTTGACGGAAAAGGTGATCGTAAAGAGCTTCCTACATACATGATCGTCGTGTAAGCTCACACATACGTTTAGGACATGGATCTGAAACACTTACCGGTACATGTCGTACCAGAGTGTCCAGATGATCCACCTGGAGTACTTCCACTGCTGTGGTTTGCTAGCCTTGGCAGGAGGTGCCGGTGTCTCCTTCTCGGAAGGCACGGGCAAGACTTGAGCAATCGTGAGGTCCTTCTTCTCGTCCTTGAACGAGACTTCGATGGGCCGAGAGTGAATGTCAGGTAGAGCACCCTTCTCCGCCTCATCGTACGCGGGCGCTGGGACTTTAGGCGTAGGTTCGGACGACATGATGGGACAGCGACTATCGAGAGCTGGTGAGGGCCGCAGCAAACAGTGAAGCTATCCCAAGACGCGAAGGGGGGAGTTCCAAGTCATCCTCAGCGCAGTCCACACAACCTTATATAGATTTTGAGCGAAGCCGAGAACAGGTCTGGAATATACGGCGCAACCCACGCTGCCCATGAGATGGTGTCGGAGAATGGTTCCTCGGTCAAAGATATGGCCCGTGATACCGAGGATGGTACTGCCAGATTCTCCTGAGAGTTCGGCGCATCCGCCATGCAGTACCCTATTCGTGAGCAGGTGGTGCTGCCGGCGTGCACGGACCAAAATCTGTGAAATAACGAGTAGCGATTTCTAAAAACAAACGGTATATCTCAGCACGTATCTCACCCGAAGGAGCTCGCCGTGAGCAAAAGTCTCACAAGCTATGAAGGTGGCGCTTGCGTCGACGTTGGCGTCAGGAACATATGCGATTCCACACCATAGCGCACAGCTACGCATGTTTTCTGCGGTCAGTTCCCACCGTGACTATTCAAAAGACGGTTCACTTATTGCACCGACTCACGGCTTGCCACACAGGAGGGCGAATGATGATAATCTCCACTTCGACTTCTCAGAAGTCTGCTTCGATCTGGATCTAGACAGTCGTGGAAGCACACGGCCGGTCGACTGCTAGCAGTACAGGGAGCCAATGACCTTACTCTGCAATCGGAATTAGTCAACGAGCGGTCCGTGAATGTCTGAGATCTACGCACCTGTCTGAGTCCGAGTCCGACTACCTAGCGGATTTCATCTGTGACTCCGGTAGAGCGGAGCTCATGAGAGAGGGTAGGAATTATGTAGATCTCACCGGCACTGTCCGTGCTCGGAGGCCTTGGCATTCGCGTTGAGTCAATCAAGTCAGACTTACCGTACGCATCTTCCACCCGTCAGACAGGCGTCGAATAAACTTATCGTGCAAGGCGAAACTGTGTCGAGATCGTCCCCTGACCAGTTCATGGCATTCTGGACAATTGAAGGTTTGCTTTTGCTGCGCATCGAGCCTCATGACGGACCTACATGTCATCTTGCCCTTCGAAGGCAGTGATCCCGCCGCTGCACTAGGAAGGACGGTTTGACGAGAGCATTCCGGGTATCCACCAGAAAGTCCGCTCGTGGTACACCGTCCCAATGGGGATGAGGTAGACCTAATCATAGAGCTGTTTGTGCAAAAGTGCCGTACCTTGATAGAACCCGACCCCGGCTACCGGTAACCATGGCGTGAGAGGACGGTACCGAAATGCGGAAACACATTGGCAGCTTTCCACGAAGCGATATTTGGCAGTGAGAACAGTCCTGCACTCAACAGAGCGAAGAGGCTGTGAGGTACAACGCAGCTGCAGTGGGTGGAGTGTCAGCGTAGATCCGCATCGTTCAGTGGTTTGTAATTCAGACGCACCCCATAACTGAGAGAGGTAGGCTCCACCATGCGACACCTCATGGACACTTCATTCCTGGGGGTATGCGCAAATCTTCGTCGGAGCGGAACCGCTCTTTGGCCGCATTAATCCCTCAAGTGGTAGTCGCTGAGAAGCATACGTACATGAAAGGGTGCACCGTAGCAACGCGTGTGAAAGCCATATGCGGCCAGACACCCTCCTTGGGAAACCACTGGGCGCACGCCCTCATCGCAACCGTAGGCAGAATCGTTCATGACAGTTCGAGTCTGTTCCAGAGTGGAGCCCAGGTTCAAAACGGATATTGAGAAGACAATCGACAGGCTTCTACCACGGAGAGTCCTCGGTTGGCGAATCAGCTGCAATATCCTCGGACAGATTCTCGGCATCGTGGGGCGTATACTCTCATCGATTCCACCCTTCCGGAGATGTCGAGCGTACGATGCTGCCGAATCCTGCGTCGAGTCAAATAGATAGTATAAATGTACCGCATACGGAAAGTGCACTGACTAAGGCAATAATACACTGCTGGGAGGTCGATGGCGCAAGACTATAGCACCGCGTCAGATGCGGTAGATGCTTAGTTGGCCTCGGCGAAATCTCTGAGGTGCTTGAGCTGTTTGGACACTTCCTCCTTGAACATGACGATATCGCTACTGTTCTTGATGATTGCGCGCATTGTTTCGTCCTTGAGACGATTGACCTTGTCAATTTGTTCTCGGTGGCTGGCGAACAAGAGCGTCAGAGTCTACGCAACTCAAAGTAGGCCACGACACATACGCAATCTGTAGAGCTTGGAGACGGGACTTGACACCGACGCCATTAGCGAGCGCGGCTGTCCTAGCCTGCGCAAGATCTCGTTCTAGCCGAGTCGCTTCAGCGTTGCTGACTAGGGCTTCTTGTTGAGCAGCCTGTGTCAAATTGTCGCGTCAGTCAGGTATTATCCAATCGCAAGGCAATGGTTTGTCAGTAATGAAAGGACATGCCTCTCGTAATTCATCGGCCTGGTCATTTAGAGCGTTGACCTTGTTACTGGTCTCCAGCACCTCCTCGTCCATATTTTCGCATTCGAGGGTCAGCTGGTCGAGCTCATTATCCACTTTGATCCGCTCGCTCTCGACGTCCGCACGCTCAGTGCGCTTCATCTCGGCGACGCGGCTGAGAGTTGGCTTGATGACCCTCCGGATGTCTGCACCCGAGAGCAGGTTCTGCGGGTTAGCCGCCGCTGAATTGAGGTCCAGCGTCAGATCGACACCCTCGAGGGGCGGTGGCAGGGGCGGGAATAGTCCGAGGTTTGCCAAGAGGTTCGCGTACATATCCAGCGCCTCCTCCGCATCTGACACTTTCCTCGTGAGCGAGACTTCGAGCTTCACCAGGACTTGGTTCGTTTCCGCGATCTTGTGCTTGAGTGTTTCGAGATCACGAGTAAGAGTCTCATGTTCGGTGTTCATGCGGATCACCTCTTCAGGGGAGAGGTTCTGTTCCCTCACAACTGCCGCCAACCTTGCTTCCTCCGCCTGCAGTTCTTCCAAGGTGGACACTAAATCGCACGTCATCATGAGTCGAAGGGGTCGGGGGAAAGAACGCGACATACCCCGATATGCTATATCAGCTTTTTCTCGCGCCAGACTGTCGATGAGTTTCTTCTTCTTGGATTCACAGCGCCGGAGAATTTCTTCGAACTTTGCTTTATCCCGCGTTATGAACCCGTGGTCTTTCTTGAGGTCCTCGATTGGTGCCTAGACAAATGATGAGCAAAGGCAGTTATACGCCCATTTGGTTCACATACTGGCGCTTTCCCCAAGGCTTCCAGTTCGAGTTGAGCGCGGTGCAGTTCCTCCCTTTGCATTTCAAGTAGAGCCACAACCTTCTCGTCCTTTCTCGCTGTACGTGGCACATGAGAGCATTGGACTGGATGTGCGGCCGCGCGACTCACCGTATCGTGCCTCAAGAATCTTCTCTTCTTCTGGAAATGCATCCTTGCCCTCTAGAAACATTCCATACGCGAGCGTACAATGGTCCAACGCGAGAGCTTGGTGGTGATTGATATCCTCGAACTCGTCAGGTACGAGTTCCGAGTCTTGCAGGGTGACGTCTTTGCTTTCAAGATAACGTGTCCTCGCCTGAGTATCATGCATCAGCCGACCAACAATAGTATTCGCTTGTACAGTCGACTGACCCTTCCCATCTCAGCTAACCAATGCAGCACTCCCAACAAGAGCGGCCACGTATGCATCGCCCCAGGAGTCGTCAGGGTTCTGATATCTAGCTGACCTAGGTATGGGTATCGTAGAGCTCGCAACGATTGGACGAACTGCTCCTCGAATTTCTGCTCCGTAAATGGCCATTCTGGGTCAAGCAGCCTCACCAAATCCTGGTATACGGTGCGAAAGTCTTTACTCGTGATTTGCTGCAACACCTGCGGGGAGTAATTCATGCCGTTGTCCAATAGCCAAGTGACGACATCCTGTCGCATCTTCGCTTGGAACTGCCTATCTCGTAGGGGTCGAGTGTCCTTGGTGCCCTGACTGCCGGAAGGTGCTGAGCCTTGAGATCCTCCAGCCCACATAGATCCTCTTCGGGTACTACTGTAAACATGGTGGCGGATGAGTTCGGGGACTTGTCCTGAGAGAGCGGCACAGTCAGGACAAGGGACAACACCATGTGTTATATTGTAGATATCATGTATGAAGATCACGCGTGTATGACAGGAACAAGAACAAACTAGCACAAGATATACATGACTCATGTGTAGCTAGAGCTCACCTGTGCAAGGGTGTACGGCCGAAGTTGGGCTTCGTCGCGCTCTGCAGCAACGGATTGACATTCTGCGAGCGCATCATCGATTGCCTTGGATTGGTGCCCGGTACTTGTCCCATAGGAGGATAAGGACCCCTCAAGGCCGGTCCTGCAAGTGACATGCGCCCGGTATGAGATGGTTTCTTGACAGTGGAGGGGACAGGCAAGTGCGAGCGGGCATTGTTATGAGGGTCGACTGCGGGCTGCATCGTTGAGCGACGCCCCGAGTCAAACATGACGTGTCTGGATCCCTTTGTATAAATCAAATGGCCGGAAAGCGAATGGAGAATGGACAGAGCGATGGGCGTTGAGGACAAAGTGTGCGCGGACGCCTCAGGTCAACGCGCCGCTGTTGAACGCGTCCGTCACACTCACGTGATTGTCAGTGACATCCGCGACCGAAGACGCACGACCGACCGCACTTCCAAGTTCAACTTGTTGTTGCGTCCACTGGCACGGTCTTGCTGTTCAAGTTCTCACCACTTGTTGAACACTGTCAAGTCATTGGCAGCATCGACTACACCGCCACATAGTGATTAATCGACAGGATGCCACCGTCGGCTACCCGAGAACTGTTCGGCGGAGCAATTACGACGACTCTACCTACTTCATTGATCGACGCATCGTGCGTATGTCATTGCCCTCTTGAAGGGAATGAGTCTGATGAAGCCAAGCGATTTGCGACAAGTTCCCGACACCCAAGAAGTTTTTCTATACCCTGATGCGGGGATCAGCATTATTGTCGAGGTCCTCCAGTGTGTCGACGCCGAACAGACCGCCGACATTGTAAAGTATATCTGTCAATTATTTGAAGAACTGCATCTAACAGTGTCCTTCAAAACAGGCTACACTTTGAATCTTTGGTCCACGATAATGATGCTGTCGAGAACAAAATCATCGAGGTGTCCCAGCTCTCAGGCGAGAGCAGTGGGAACCGCACTCCTTTGCCCATAGTCCTGAGCGGAACACAACTCGTTCGTAAATTCAACCACACCCATCCTGATGAACTTCGAATACTACTGGCCGTGTACCGTCTCCAAGACAAGAACGTCGATCTTGTGTTGTCTATGAACATCCCGATGAAGACCTCCGATGGTGCGACTCTCACGGGGGACCAGTTCGCCGTTGCACAAGAGACATTCTCTTTGGCTGCACGATCATTGCAGATCGTGGATTACGGCTTGTTTGCCTGAAGGACTGGCGAGCATCATTTGCTGGTGTCAAAGCCAAGCGATATAGATCAAGGTATGCTCACTCATCGGTGTTAACTACGCACTGGCTGACCATTCAATGTATCACGCGAAGAGATTGTAACAGTATAAAGTAAATGCTGTGGGAAGTGCGTACGCTAGAATTGCAGCAGCAATCAATCGCATGACCAACAAGGTACGGACTGTTAAGTAGACTCGTCTGTCTGCTCAACATCTTCGTGGCTGCGTGTCTGTTCCAGAGAGGTTCCACTGCGTGTGCTGATGGATGTCAGTGTCGACAATGTCAAAAACAGAGTTCGTGCACTGCCGTTGAAAGGCACATGTCAGAGGCTGCGGTGATGATACTGACCGCCGACAACATCGCTTCATACTAAAGAGCGGCCTTAACATCAGGAGTGCAGACGGCGGAGGTTCCACCCCCTACTTGGGATTTGTCACGTAGTTGTCTCGCCTGTGTCAGCACTCCGTTAGCGTCACGACCTCTAACGGATGGCGCAGGCTGTGTTGACACGTTGGGGCGTAGAGGCCGGTATTATCAAATGTCTTCACCTTCCCTGCCAACTTGAGTTCATCTCATCTCATAGTTTATCATCAGGATATCATTTGACAGCGATTGCGTTGGTCTAACATTGAACCTGAAGGGTGAACAGCCACGAAGATAGATGCCTTCGTACAAATGTACATTCTGCCGCGCGCCTGTATATGGACGTGTTCAAAAGGTACGTTCATTGGGTCCTCGGAGCTTGTACATGACGCTCATCACTTCTTGTGCTCCAGAACGTTGAGCGTGCATCTACGCTCTTATCATTGGCCATGGAACTCGGAATGCGTAATGTTCACCGTCTGTTCGTCACTGAAATGACGATATCATCAAGTGAAACTGCTTAAGGTTCTTATCAGCACCGCAGGACGCGGGCGATTGGAGTAAGGAGTTAAAAGGTCGCCTGCCCATCACATCCCCGTTGGCAACACGCACGACTTCACACTCAATTAACAGGGGTCCGTGTAGTCGCAATGACATCCTCTGAAGAAGGGCTCGTGTCTCATTATGTGGGAGTAGCATTCCTTGGTGAACATACTACGACTCTCCGCATTGTCAATTGCTGATCATGCTCTGCTGACTGACAGGCTGCACCTTTGTTGCCTTGTACGTGATGATCCCCAGCTGTGTTTTGGTGTTCTCTGACAGTATGTAGCCTGTATGGTATCACAACTGCACAGATCTTCACCTTTTGGACCAGCAAGATTGCGGACAATCGGGCTCTTCGATGGATGGTATGCACTATCATGAATGGCAGCTATGTTGAGTCCTCACTGGGATTATATAGGTCTTCTCTCTGTGGTATGCAGCTGACTCAACTTAGCTTAGCTGGTTTATCCACAGAGCCACTGTTTATACAGGACTATTGATGGGGTCCACTGTGCATTAGTGGCATGGCCAGCATATGCTTGGGCTGTAACTAATAGGTCCAATATTCTGGGTATTCTGTTTGGGAATGTATGGTAGGTCAATATGCTTATGACACCCAGTCTGTGTACTGATGTCTTACTACCAGGACCATCCGGGTAAGAAGCCTTTGAATGCCTCTAACTATTCATTTGGATTCTCATTTGGGAACAGGCCACAGTCCTCTTAACTGTGAGTTGCAATTCAATGGGTGTGCCATTGTTACTTATGTGCTGCAATGTTGTAAACTGTGTAGGGAATATCCAATCTAGGAGTCAGGAGGTAAGACAATTTCCTAAATCACATGCAGCTACCTTGATAACATTGGTCATTGCTGGAGTATATATATCCATCGCATCTGGAAACGTAAGCAAAGGTTTTTATTGGTAGCACCAGCAACAGCTGATGCAAATCCAATAATAAGTCAGCAGCCTTAGATATCTTGTGGCTTTGTTGGTATGTCATTATGTACCTAACTCAGTTGGTCCACTGTTCAATTGCTGCTTTTACCAGACTGTGTTCTCCTTGGTGAACTTTGGTCAGAATCTGGGCTTTTACAAAACATGCAGGTTCTTTCTGACATGTATATCGCTTTCAAAGCCCTAGCACTCAGTAAGTCATATGTGACATAGGTTATGTAGTTGAGATTCACCATTCAACCTTCTATTCTTGTAGCAGTTGCCTTTTCTTCGTGAGTGTTGCTTGCATTGATGTCTTTTAATAGCATCCATGTTAACTTTCATGGTATCAAGACTTCAAGAGAGTAATCTCATCAAGCTGTTTCTAGCAGAATCTGTGTGCTCAATTTCTCTCAAATCATATGATACTGCAATACAATTGACATTCTCTCTCATAGCATGCTATCTATGCAAGCCTGGCCTGTTTAGCTGTCTCTGATATGGCTGTTGCCATCATAGTCTGTGTACTGCTTGCACAGTACCCCAACACATCCATCAGGTTTGTCATATCAAAAAAGTAAAGTCTATCTGCTAATGCTGTTGCCCTAGGACTACAAATGTCATACACACTTTGATGTTGCACAGTGTTCAAAGTGGATTGACTACAAGGTAAGCATTCTTCTGTTAAGAATGATATGAATATGTCTGAGACTCACTCCCTATAGCATAGCATCAATGGCATGTCTTGTGACAGTATGCATCAATTCTAATGTATATACACAAGGCACTATTATTCAAATGCTTCTAGTATGCAACACTTATGCCAAACAATGCATGCTTTTTTGCATTGTTCTCCATACTACCAAAATGTGAGTCAGATTGTTGCTGATGTCGAGAATTAGTATCCTGACAAATAGCTTGTAAAGTGGCCCTGAACTCTATGCTTGCTATGCTAAATGCGAGAACTGGTTTGAGGATGTCACATCAGAATGTTATCTACTCACCAGCCTCACCTGGGTCCTTTCCACTTGAAGACTTGAGCCAGAATTCCTCTCATGGTCAGAAAAGTAACGGACAGGTAAGTATATGCCTGTCGTATTCGGTCAAACTGCAGGTTCTAATGCGCATTGTAGATCAGTATCAACGCGATTCACTAGCACCGGCATATACGGCGAGGCGTGCCCATTGCGCAGAGCACGGAGTGAAAACAGCGAGCGTGGCAGTCGCGTTCAAATAGTCGACTCGGTTTACTGCGTACCGAGTAGCGGGAATGGCATGACGTGGGCAATGGTACATTGCCACCGCTACTAGTAGGCCGGGCCCTTGTCAAGTGTAATAATACTGCGTTCACGTCGTCAGCATACCGTGTACGCGCAGGCGACGTGCAGATACATGGGCAGAACATCCGCGTACTGTATGCCGAGTCGTTCCCTCGCACGAACACAAAACATTGGCAAGGCCGCATGTATTCGACCCGTCACCCCGACGTCCAGTTTTTCTGTTCCATGAATCACTCACTGATACAGACGACTCACAGCAACATGGGGTTCGGATCGACACTGTCGAACGGATACCCAACCGTAACCCGGGTCAAGCCTCTAGCTCGTGCCTTGTCACTCTCGCGGCTTGCTTCTGTGAGAGTACAGGTTAGTCATTCGCCGTGCCATCTCGGTAGACAGTACCTTGTTACACGAGCATCCTATCAGCCCCGTGTTTCCGTGTTGATGCGTAGATCATCGAGGTGAAGTCACTACGTGGCATGCATGGGTGAAAAAGGCCGGAGACCTCGAGACTCAACTGCAACCACCGACAACGTACAGGAGACTCTGAGAGTCCGGTTTGCCAACTTGGCCATGGGCTGAGATACGACGGTCATTCCACCGACAATTGCTTGAGGTTCGTGCTCGCGCACCAGTCGGAACGAGCGGTGGCAGCGTCTGCGTCAGACAAGGATACAGTATCCAGGGACACGAAGGTTGAACGTTGGAGGGATGAGTACTCTACTGCACTGGCACTGCTCAGTGGAGACTCGCGGTTGCCGGAGTCGCGGCCCGAGGTGCGCGCCCGCGTCTGACAGTGACAGGACTCATCTCGTAGTTCGACGATCGTCGGAGCCTCTCGAAATCTCATTTCACAGTACTGCCTCTGCTGGAACTGACTGGGAAATGCTAGTCTGTGGGAACCAGCTAGCTGGTACATAGGAAACACTGCTCACAATGAAAGTCATGCAGTCTAGTAGAGTCTCAGTGACGTCGGTTCAACATCGGTGGCATCTCACTCGGAGTCCGTGAGTCTGCTTCAATTCCTTCAATTGTTGGAAACACAATCTTCAGCAACTGGGCTGTGTCTACGGATCGCACGCGTCCTGATTAACAGATCGATGGAACTCTGCTATTGTCACTCAGGTGAGCTCGCAGTGGGCGCCGGCACGAATTGCTATCCTCCTTGGAGCTCCCAGGAGCTCCAAAGGCTATGCATAATGGTGGATCTCGACGAAGGGGCCTGGATAATTGAATGGCCGATTGGCTGTACCACGCGAATTCTTATGCTCTACTGGGTCCAGCAAGTGTCCGGTGTTGCGCTCCGAGGCACGGTTTGCATACTCCTATTACCTGGGCAGTGAGTGACTCGTCCACTGACTCCCAGTCCTAAGTTTCCCAGAGTCACTGCGACGCTCCGGGTCCAGCATTGTTTGTATATCTCCAAGAATGCTATGCTGTGTAGGTTCGAAGCGTGGTACCGTGTGAAAGAGATAGTGGTTGCGGCCACGACGCATTCATATATGGAGCTCGAGAGTGAGAAGTCCATCAAGTATACCAGGGTACAGGTAAGCATCTGATTACATGTAGCTCACGAACTTGATGTTGTCCATGAGTAGATCACAACATATCCCTTGGATTGGCATGCTCAAGGACTTAAACGGGGGCATGCATTTGACTAGCTCCTCAACAGAACGACGCGATCAACAGCACTCTGGTTCGACGCCCAGCTCTGGCTATGCAGTTGTGTGTGTGTCTTCTTGTCTCGCACTTCCTAGGCTACTGAGCATAATTTCATCGCCGCTCATCGCGAAGGCGCACACAGTCAGTAACGTGCAGTGCTGTGTCTTGCGTTCGCAGGTCGCCGAATATAAGTAGAGGCCTTGCCTCAAGGCACCCAGCATTACGCCTGTACATACCACCTCTCCAGAGCGAGTCAGGGTCTCTGGAAACCCTCTAACATGACCACGATACACGACGAACTGCAGGGAAACTACGTAGGAGTGACGTTGATAGGTATGTAGGTATGGGCTGGTCTCACAGGTTACGAGTTAACGAAGCATCGACGTGCAGGCTGTGTGCTTGTTGCGTTGTAAGTCTCGCTTAACTGTCTAAGGTACCCGCACTAGTCCTCATCCGGAGAGCCTCGAACAGTCTATACGGCATCACGGTCGCGCAGGCATCGCTACTTTGCGCCCGTAACGGAGCCGACAGCCTCATTCTGAGAACACTCGTACGTTGCACGATTTCAAAGCATGTCAGTGCACTAACATGTATTCAATCTAGATAATGTTTCTCTGGTGTGCCATACGCCCATTGCGATGCAGCGGTCGCATTCATGGAGGATGTGACATAGGTTTAACGACGGTGCACATTATGCGATAGCAATATGGTCGGCGTACCACTTGGCAATCAACGACAAGTTCGACTTGCAAGACATCATATACAACAGTGCATGGTAGTAATTCATTCCACATTGTCTTAATGCTCGCTCATAGGCGTGTGGATCAGGTGCTTCCGAGTAAGTAAAGTACATCGCATTTACCAACGGATGTTGCTGATATCCTGTTGAGGGCATCATCTTTGTGAGTGTAAGTGAAATAGTCTGTGCATTTACGACATTCCCACCCAATCTGAGCCTACAAAACCAGGGAATTACGCATCTAGGCATCAAGAGGCGAGCGGCCATCTTCGCCAGTTGCTATGTATTGTGCTAATATGAATACCCTAGCATCTATATATATCGGACGTGGATACGGCGTGAGCAAACCCTCAGTGTCAGCTATTGATGTCTGACAGCAATCCTGTCGTAGTAAGCAAGAGCAAACTCGCCTTGGCTCTTCTAGTATGTGCGCCGAGCCTCAGTCACTCAGCGGCGCGCTAATGGCACCGCATAGATCGGGTCTGCTCTGACAACCTTTTGTACGATTTGCACCGTACCTGCTCTTTAAGCTGCCGCTAAAATGCTTCACGGTCGTAGCCATCTCAATGAGTAAGCCTTCCATATGCCAATATTTTCTCATGCTGGTATACTCGCTCACCACTTCCCAAGAGATATCATTTTCCTTGTGGGCATTGTCCATTCATTCGAAAGCGACATCTACTCATCTCCTGTTCGCCTAAGACGCCAGGAGAGCAATCTGGTACAGCTGCTAGCATCTCTATCGGTCAGTCGTATGGTCTTCGAGTCATTCACAGTTGACCAAACCATGTCAACTTGGCCTAGCATGAGATATACGCTTCCCTCGCGTCCCTCGCGTTCTCTGACGCGGTCGTCTCTGTGTCCATATGCTGGTCATTGGCACATTGCCGTACAGTATCGCCTAGGTTCGTCGTCCTTGTATCCTGTATGGGGCTGCAACTTACGTTACCGTCTGCCAGAACTGAACACATCGTCAGCGTGCTCATGCTGTATGCCATAGAATGCGGGCTTCTGATGAGGTCAGACAACCTACGAATTCAACATTGGTCGAGCACTTCCTGATAGCCACGGGCTGCTTCATACAGTGTGTCGTCCATCGCTTGCCTTGTCACTGTACGCAACTTATCTGCTCCTTGTTCTGCCGCGAAGTCTGACACCGTCGGGGACAGTATGCCACGCTCATGCCAGACAACGCGACGTTCCTCGCAATCTTCTTTGTCATACCCAAATGTGAGCCTCATCCTTCTCCGCGCAGAATCAGCCCGAAGTCTGGTCACTCATCGGTGCCACGTTGGATGACCGACGTTCTAGTGGGCATCAATTCGCTCTTTGCTACGCTGAACGCAAGATATGCACTGAGGGAGTCCGCGAACAGCCTTGTTGGCTTAGGGGACTCCGTCGTGCTAGCCAGGCTCCAGCGAAGGCCATTCCGGGATCGACTCGCTCACAGCAAGGTACTTACCGCCACTCGATACATCCGTTGAGACTGAGTAACTGACACGTTTACTAGAATGCTCCCATCATCATTAACGTCGGGAGCGAAGTGCAGATACGGAGTGACTATCGCACTGGACAGCAGCAAGACACTATCTCCGCAAGTTCCTGCTGAGATCCGCAAATGGGTACGACGTTCGGGACGCAGCCCTGAGCACGCAGCGGCAAAAATCGTCGCGTCGGTCAGCACTTGCACACAGGGCCGTTATTTTCTTCTGATACCTCTGTAGTATATAAAGTATCGCTTACGATAATCATGGACAAAGATACGGACTAGATACCCTTACACGCGCGATCCATAATGCCATCGAGCGTTGATCGAGCGTCATGTTCATGTCAAAGAGGATGCATCGGATACGTCTTGCGATGCACGATGACTATGCCATCAGCCGAGGCCAACCTGCTGTTCATTGTTCCATGTTGTCATACTCATGCTTTTCGTTTTCCGCCTTGCGAAGGGAGAATCACCTCGACCACGATCCGAAGCAGACTCACGAACGGCAGCGGACGACAGGCAAGAAGCACAATCAAGATGGCGATGACCGTAAGGTAACATAGAGCATACCGCGTCAACGTCCTCAGAAACAATCCTTCTCGGCCTCTGCCTCCGCTTCTGGATCTTCCTCTATACGCTCGTTGACAATGTTCGTGGCCTCCGCTGCGGCTTTGGCTACTTTCTTTCGCTTGGCCGATTCTTTGAGCTTCTCCCACCGCTCGCGGAAGCGCACGATCATGGCTTTCTATAGGGCAGGCGCCATGATGGTGAGTAGCGAATGTCAAGAAAAATCGCGCGCACGGACCTGTTTCTCATTCTCGGCTTTCAGCGTGCGGACCTCTTCTTCGAGCTCCCGGACTCTTCGCACTAGCTGTGCCTCCCGATCACGACCAGGGTTGCCTGGGTTGAGCGCTGCGACGGGTGGTGGCACCGGCGGTACGTTGATGTTGAGGGAGGCGAGGTCGATGCCTGGTTGACTCGGCCTTGGGGTGGGTGCGACGACCGACGATATCATAGCGCGATGTGCCTTGTTACTTTTCAGTCTGTTACTAACACCAAACTGGTTTCGCAACGGCATACCTCCTTTCTGGCTAAGAGGATACTATCGCGTAGTTGTTGATCTTGCTCTTGCCGCATCTTCAGCATCCCCTCTGCAGATGCCAGTCGTTTCCGCAATTCTTCGACGTCGGTGTGGAGCGTCTCGTTCTCCCTCTTCATGTTATCAGCGGGCGTGTCGGACTTTGATGGGATGAGGCAGAAAGAGTCGGCCATGTCGTCTTCTGGCGATATCATTGACATCCCGGTAGCCGCTCAATGCACGAATAAAGACGTACCATCATCCGCACGAAACTCATCATCCCAATCATCGCGGGCAGCGTCTGGCGACGATTGTGGTGGTCTTGGAGGGAACGTACTCGGACCCGCACGGCCATTCTCGGAGTCTGACGTAGTTGCTGAAGAGTCGTGGCGAGTGAGCATCCTAGATCGCGCTGCCTTCACGAGCCCTATTCCGCGCGAGATGCGCTTTGAGATGGCGTCTTCGAGGTCGGTATCACTACTGGAGCTCGTATCTCGTCGACGCGTGCTTTCTGCTGGGGGTGGAGGTGCAAGCGGTGCCGTGGCGAAGGCCACGGGCTGTGATAGGTAGTCCAGCATGCCCTCCGTGATTTTCCAAAACTGATTGAAAGGATCGCCTGAATCGCTCTGTACGTAGGACGTGTCAGTGGTACGATCGCAACGGCGAGACCAACAATTGAGCCATTACTCTGCGATGCTACAGCATCGTTTTTCTGACGATTGGGTCGACAGCGTGGTATGGTGGCATTCATCACACCCAGTTCCAAGGTGACATATATGAGAGTGCAGAATATCACCACACCACCATGCTCTTCAAACCTTGCGTGCGTGGAGCCTGCGGTCTGAGCAAGTGGCAAACACGAGTTACGAGTCAAGTCAGTTGGCACTCAACCAACGACCTTGTCACACTACCTAGAAAAGGCTACTCAGGTAAGCATGACAAGGTATCGATGCTCGTTCGCCACACAGGCGGCGACGAGCATAATGGTCTCGATAGCTTACGGATACCTGATGCTGCAAGATGACACTCACCCGTTGACCTAGGAGCATAAAAGACTCGTCCACTGTCTGCTGCGAGTCGGACATTCGGTTCTGCGCATGGGGTGGTGGAGAGGGAGCGGTGGGCAACGTCACTGGACGCGCAGCGTTAGACGAAGAGGGCGCGGCGCCCGCAGGTTTCTGAGGAAGACTAGGATCTTTGTTCTCTTCGCGCAATTTCGCTATGCGCCTCTGCAGTTCTTTTCCGGCTTTTGAGTGGTCGTTGCAGAGCATCCTCAACGTTCGCTTCGTCTATGGCCGAGCAGACGGTGCATGAGCGTCATGGCGGCGACGTACGTACGATTCCTCGATATCCTCACGTTCTCGTCTGTCGCGGCCTCCACACAAGCCTGATACGCCTCTGCTGCCTTGTAATGCTCCTCCGCCGCGGGAATAAGGAGGCCTTGTGCAACATAATCGTCCGCGTTCGCAGCGTGTTGATGTGCCTTGGGAACTTCAGAATGTGGCCGATACAGCACTGCCATATACATACCGTATTCAACGGCGAGCTGATCGAGGCCATGGCAGTAGGTTCGACAGTGAATATGATGGTCCGCAAGGTATGTATGGATTGCAGCAGCTGTGTGCGAGAGGATACTCAGGTCGCCCAGAGTGCAACTGGATTGGGCCTCCTCGCGTAAAGGAACCAAGGACGTAAATACTGTACGTGTAATGTGGCTGAGTTACCGTAAGTGGCAAACTGGGCGCGTCTACTGCGAGGTCACGCGTACCGACTTCGGCTCTTCTGTGCTTCGCTGCGCCCCACCGTCAGTGCACTTGAGCACAGTGCGAACAAGGAAATCCGTCCAAAATCCTACCGAGCGGTCGAGACAACGCAGCAAATCCGACGGGGCTGCGGCTCGGATGCATCCGGCTGCGAACGGAAGGCGGGACTGCCATTTCTGTCGCATCCGCCCTCCGAAACGGCTGGAGGCGCCCATGGTCAAGCGAGCACCCGACTGTTAGCATCATGATCAACTATGTTCCGGCGTAGACAGTCAGATGAGAGGGTCACGGTCATCCGAACCGTCCCCGGATATGGATCTGTTGGATGTTCCGACTGGTACAGCGGTTCAGATTCGGACGGCTCTGCTGAAAGGTATATATAAGCGCACCTTGCTGTAACGGCATCATCTCTGTCCACAAGCACACCCGACGACTCGACGACTCTGAACAATCACGCCGATAACGATCATGTTCGACTTTATGCGCAGGAAGAAAGACATGCAGTCCGAGGTGAGTTTGATGCCGTATGGTTATGTTAGCTTGCTCAGGCATAAGTACCTCAGATGGATGCGCCACCAGCGAAGTCCAAGGACAAACAGAGGCTACGCCGCGCCTCCCTCATGTCACCCGTAAGACCACGAGCGTCCAAGGTGCGTTGTCCGCTTTAGAAGCGTTGTCGCAAGCCTCATGTACCTATAGAAACGCGACCGTCCAATGAGCGGCTCTTTCATTCCAGGCAATGTGCGTATTTCTTGAACTCCCTACCTGGATGAAGGCAGACTGTGCATCCAGGTGCCTTCCCAAGAGAGTATCACCGTTCGGCCGCCATGCCCGCGAGCAGATAGTTCGTCGCGCTCAGCGAGCTCATTTGACTTCCGCAACCCATTCCTCGATGACGGAGAGCCATCAATATCGGGTAGTCAGCTGGATCTGACGCAGCCCGTGGGTAGCTCGAGCTCCGAGCTCCCCACCACACACATCCGCCAAGTGGTGAGGGGTTCGCCAACAATAGTACACCCACCGAGCGAATTCGCGGAGGTGTTTTACCCTGTCGAGATGGGAGCCCCGAAAATGGTGGACCCATTTGCGGACGAAGTTCCTTCCATTCGATGCCACAGTGAACCTGGCGAAGACGAAGTTTTAGAAGAGGGTGCAATGATAAAGGTGAGTTAAGATCAATACCAACGCGAGCTTGCGATTGACCGCAATACCGCAGAAGGCGTCTACGAGACGCAGACGGCGAAGCAGTGCTACCGCAGTCTGTCGCAAACCCGCGGATTACTTGCATGTCAACATTCCTGTCACGATGTTCAGCCCACCAATAGGCGTAGCACGTCAGGAGATATGGGCAAGAGTGTAACGTTCTACTTACGATTTGGATGCATACTAGCATGGGACACTGGATAGTGGACGTCGGACCTTAGGATGGATACTGTAAATTATTGCACAAAAGTAGTGTAGGATATGATATGCTGTATGTTCAAACGTTCATGCAACGCGCAAGCACCGCTCTAAGTCAGTGAGTGAGTGAGAGCGCCACCCTGTGTTCAAAGGATTATATGACAGCGACAGGAATGTCTGGAAAATGTGGCAGGAGTACACAACACTATGGTTACTGTTCGTCAATAGTTTATGTAAGGCCTGATATGGTAGCTATAAACTGCCACTTTTGAGTGCGTAAGTCAATCGCGTCCATTGGCGCTCACAAGCTCTTCGAGCCTCAGCCACCTTTCATTCTGCACTCTACACCGACGCCGACGCCATGTTCCAACGCGATCCTCGTGCAGGTGTTTTCTTGGGTGGTGACAGGATCTCCGGACAAGATGTACGCGATCAGAATGGTAAGTATTCACAAAGTCATGGCGATCTGTAGCTCACGCGTGCGTGTCCTCAGTCCTGGCTGCACAGACGATCGCAAACGTCGTCAAAAGCTCATTAGGTCCTATGGGGCTGGACAAAATGCTGGTGGACAACATCGGAGTACGTGACGCGTCCTCATATTATTCTTTCATCTCATATCGCTTCAGGAAGTCACGATATCCAACGACGGCGCGACCATCCTGTCCCTCCTCGCGGTCGAGCACCCCGCAGGCAGAGTATTCGTCGATCTTGCACAAAAACAAGACAAGGAAGTCGGCGATGGAACGACATCTGTGGTACTCATCGCTGCCGAGTTGCTTCGCCGAGCAAATGAGCTTGTGAAGCAGAAGATCCATCCTACTACGATTATCACTGGGTACAGGCTCGCGTGCCGAGAGGCGGTCAAGTTCATGCAAGATCAGATGAGCGTGAAGGTAGACGCGCTGGCTAGGGAGGCACTCATCAACGCAGCAAAGACTAGCATGTCGAGTAAGATCATTGGAGGGTGAGTCCCAACGATCTTTAATCTTGAGTGTACTTACCAGTGGGCAGAGACGACGACCTCTTTGCACCTATGGCTGTCGATGCTATGCTGGCTGTAAAGACTATCAACAGCCGCGGCGACATCAAGTACCCTGTGAAGGCGGTGAATGTTCTGAAAGCCCACGGTCGCAGTGCTCGTGAATCCATATACGTCAAGGGCTATGCTCTGAATTGTACCGTCGCGAGTCAGGGTAGGTACCTATCCCTTCGATGCATTTCATGCTCTGACGTGCTTTGACCAGCCATGAAGACGCGCATAACCAACGCCAAGATTGCGTGCCTTGACATCAACTTGCAGAAAGCTCGCATGCAACTGGGTGTGCAGATCCTTGTCGATGATCCGAACCAGCTTGAGGACATCCGGAAGAGGTACGGCTACTGCTGCCGTCCTCATGACTTTGTCTGATCGTCCTCTAGAGAGTCCGAGATTACATTGGAGCGTGTCCGCAAAATTCTCGCAGCAGGAGCAAATGTCGTCCTGACTACAAAAGGTATCGACGATATGTGCCTTAAGGAGTTCGTCGAGGCAGGCGCCATAGCAGTCCGCCGGTGTAGAAAGGAGGACCTGCGCCGGATAGCGAAGGCGACGGGCGGCACCCTCGTCTCGAGTCTTGCGAATCTCGAGGGCGAGGAGTCGTTCGAACCGAGCTACCTCGGAACTGCCGAGGAAGTTGTTCAGGAGCGTATCTCGGACGATGAGCTCATTCTAGTCAAGGGCACCAAGGTGGTCAGCTCATCTTCCATCATCCTCCGGGGCGCGAACGACTATATGCTGGATGAGATGGAAAGGGCCCTTCATGACGTTCTGTCTATTCTGAAGCAGACGCTCGAGAGTGGTGCCGTGGTTCCCGGAGGAGGCGCCGTCGAGACCGCACTCTCGATCTATCTCGAGAACTTTGCGACAACTTTGGTCAGTATCCCGGTTTCGGGATGTGTGCCAGATAAGCTCACGTTTCTTAGGGTTCCCGAGAGCAACTGGCGATTGCCGAGTTCGCTAGCGCGTTGTTGGTCATTCCGAAGACATTGGCTGTGAACGCAGCGAAGGACTCAACGGACCTCGTCGCCAAACTGCGCGCATATCATAATGCGGCACTTAATGCTCCGGCCGGAGACCCGAAAAAGGCACTTCTGCGCTATGGCCTTGACCTGTTGAACGGCGAGGTCCGCGACAACGTCACTGCCGGCATTTTGGAACCAACGATCAGCAAGGTCAAGAGTCTAAAGTCGGCCTTTGAGGCTGCAGTGTCGCTTCTTCGTATTGACGATGCCATTCAATGCGTAGCTGGTGAGTAGCCTCTGCAACATTCTCGTGCATTGGGCTTGGATATTCATTCCGCTGTGTAGAATCGAAGGGCGAACCAGACCCTCACGGCCATTAGAGGGCGGGTATGTCAGGGGAGAAACGACAGGATCGCCGTGACTTTTAACAATGACAATGTATAATGTTACTATAGTCAACGGGTACCGTAAGTGCTTAACGCAAGGGGGCAGACTCGACAGCGATATCGGAAGGCTACAGCCCCAACTCAGAGGCAAAAGGCACTAAGCTCTAATGACGATGAGTTAACGCGTTGACAAGCTGTCATTTGGTGACTTTGCTGTAAGCTGTCAGCAGCTCCGAGCAGATTCGGGCACATTTCGACGACGCGCGCAGCTCCGAGCATCTCAGAGCATCTCCCAGCAGATGCGTTTTTCACTGGGGATGAACAGCATCTCATGTGTATGAACCTATCGAGCGTGCCCGATGGTGCGCCGTTATATTCTGCTTTCAGACCGCTGTGGCCATCAAGGAGTCACGGTCACGATGTAACGCGGCGTTGGACGGGTGGCACGATCAATCACATCACGTGACCACGTCGCGGTTGGTTTGGGACACGCCGCTTGTGTCCCAACAAACAAGCCGCGGTGTGGCCACCATCGCCTTCATCCCGACGTCCATCTCTGGCTTTGACCCTATGCTCTAGGAAATTTAAATGCCGCACGAAACGCCCTCCGTGCATCTATGCCAACGCTTCACTTCGCTCATATGGGCCTGCCTCGACGCCGATCTTCACCAGTCTGCATTATTCTATGCTGAGCGGTATTATGTCCTCGACACTACAAATCATGACGCTCGTCACCTTTACTCAACTGCACTTCTTTGCTCTGGGCAAGCACATTCTGCGTTATACTTTGTCAGCACGGGGGGCGCGGCAGAGTCTCGATGCACTGGCTGCCTCGAGATCAAGTCGAGGTGTTGTGCAGCGCTAGGACGTCATAGGCAGGCTCGAGAGGCATTGGACGCGAGTATGCGCGACGCGTCGTACATTCCAAGCCGTACGTACCTACACTCCTCCACCAGCGCATGTCCTCACACGTCGTCACGTTTGTGGCCACAGTTTCAATGGGTCCGAGGATAACAAAGCCATTCCCAGAAGAGTCCGTTCTGCACTGTCGCGCAGGGTTGATGTCGGCGAAGGGAAACCTCACCGAGAGCGCTGTGCTCAGCTTCAGGCAGGCTCTCGCTCTGAATCCGATGCTATGGGACGCGTTCGACGGTCTATGTTCACTGGGTAAGCGATCTTTATTTATACAACGTACCTCGGACATCCGTCATGTAATTTGTTGTAGGCATGGTCCCCGAAATAGATGAGCTGTTCCCGCCGCGACCTACGCCCGTCAAGCAGACGCAGCCGGAAGAAGCGAGGCCTGTCCCAGTTGCCACAGGTGCCGGATTTTTCACGCCTGACGCTGGCAACGGCGGTAACCTCTTTCGCGCCTGGAAGCCCGACGCAGGCCAACTGCCACCATTCCAGATGGGACAGGTCGGTCCTCGCGATTCAATGTAGGCGGATGTGTATTGTTCGTCTGAGATGGCATTAATGACGAATCTCGGTGGATCTCAGAGCCACCGCCGACTCCTCTTTCTACCCCGACGCGTCCTTCATCCAGCCAATGCGAGCAAGTAAGTCGCAGCCGGCGGCGTTGGCGGCTCATCCACCAGCTGTGCGTCCCCTTTCTTCAGCCGATGAGGCGGGCCCGGTGACCAAGAAGCTCCGCTCTTCTGTGCGGCAGCGCACGGCTCCTCCCTCTTCAAACGCGGCGGACTTGAACATGAATTTGAAGCCTTCCAAGTCTGCTGGCGCACTGCTCCCAAGAGTGGACGATCGCTCGAAAAGCTCAAAGGCACGCGCACGCCCGGCCCTGACGAATGCTAACACCTTCTCATCATCCGGTCCTGCTCAGACTGCGGCGACGTCCAGATTACATGCCGCTGGCGCCGCTATTGGGAAGCACTCGCGTGAGCAGCAACCAGCCGCCGGCCCCGGGACAAGACGAAGTACGCGTCTGAACAGCGGCACAAGTAGTAAGCCCCTGGCTACCAAGGTTGGCACAATGTATGGCGTGCAACTTGTCTGTATTAATTGTTGTCGTTCTTTGTTTGTGCAGCACGCGACCGTACGTGACCGCCGGCGAGCTCAGACGAGAGCACGGTCAAACACGGTGGACTCGGATATGGAGGAAGACCCCCCTCCAGGAGGTGGGGAGGCTTCCTCACCTTCGCCCCCACCTGCCCCTCAATCTCCACATTCGAACGCCTCGCCTGGTCCAAGCAGCTGGACGGCTGCACAAGAACGTACCGCACAAGAAGCATACGAGCTCGAGCTTGCCGATTACCACATTTACGAGCTGATGCGACTATTCGCTCGTGCAACTAGGGCAATGGCCCTGTACGATTGCCGAAATTGCCTCGAAGAACTCGAGAAGTTGCCCACTACGCACCAAAGGTCCGCATGGGTGATGGCCATGGTCGGCAAAGCTCACTATGAACTCGGGGAGTATGCTGCCGTACGTGTCTGTCAGTTGTTCTGTTCAGGGACCGGGCTCATGTCTGAGAATATTCGACCGACAGGCGGAACGCGCCTTCGAGGCCGTGCGCAACCTTGAGCCTTATCGCGTGTGGGATATGGAAGTGTACTCGACACTTCTATGGCATCTGCAGCGGAACGTCAAGCTGGCTTTTCTTGCGCAGGAACTGGTCGCGACGGATCCGCGAGCGCCACAGGCTTGGATCGCAGTGGGCAACTGCTTCTCCCTGCAGAGGGAGCGCGTGCAAGCACTAACTTGCTTCCGACGCGCGGCACAACTTGATCCCAACTGCGCATACGCGTACACGCTCAGTGGCCACGAGTCGATCGACGAAGACCTGGATAGGGCCATCAACTTCTTCCAGTCCGCTTTACGTGCTGATCCACGACACTACAATGCATGGTGCGTTGATAACCATGTTTCATATGTGTCGGACTCTCCACAGCTCTTTCGGCGTTTCTCTGACTCGGACGCTTATCTTTACGACACTGTAGGTATGGCCTGGGTACCTGCTATATGCGGATGAGCAAGATTCGACTCGCCGACTACCACTATCGGAAGGCGGCGCAAGTACACCCCCAGAACGCCGTGCTGCTGGGGTGCGTGGGCATGGTGAGTGGGATCACGCGAGCGAATGACGGTAGGAAGCTTGAAGCTTATTGCCTTTTGTGACGCCGTACTCAGGTCACCGAGCGGGCCGGCGATCGGGACAAGGCGCTGGACCTGTTCAACGAGGCAGTTCGAATCTCACCGGACAACGCGCTCGTGCGTTATCGTCGGGCGAAGATTCTGATCCTATTGAGGAGATACACGGTCAGTGCTACTTGACTTTCTGGGAAGTGTGGGAGCGCAGTGACTGATGTGGTGTCCACGTTGCGGTGCACGACTTGCCTTACGCGACGGACAGGCGGCAGCGGAAGACCTCGAGTTCTTGCGGGACACGTCGCCGGAAGAGTCGAACGTGATCTTCCAGCTGGCGAAGGTGTACCGGTTGCAGGGAGACAGCGTGAAGTCGGCGCAGATGCTGGCGGTGGCGCGCGACGTGTCGCCGAAGAGCGTGAACAAGATTCGGAAGCTGTTGGAGACGGTCAAGGATTCGGACGTGATGGACGAGGGATGAGGCTGCCATTGCGCGTCGGACGGTGTACATAGCGGAGTGGTGTTCGTCATTAATTCTCGCGCATGTTGTTGTACTAGGAATGCGGCGGATGGTGTGATTGCTGCGACGCTGGCGATGAGGCGTGGCTGGTGCGGGCTCGCGTGCTCTGGTGAGGCGCAGGCAGGCAGCAACCGCCACTGGCGGGGCTGCTGCGACTGGCTGGCTGGCCGCGGGACCTCCCTGGCGCGGACCCGGGAGACGCCGCGAGGCCCGAGCGAGCGGAGGCGCCGGGGACTGGATTGGGGGCTTGAGTCACCGTGCGGTCACGGATCGTTATAAGGCGTCGGGGGAGGTGACTCCTCGCCAGCGACTGCCTCCCATCAGCCACCATGTTCGCCTAAACACAACGCTCCGTCCGCGCGTTCGTCCCCCCGCAACCCTCTTCTTTCGTGATTCGCCCCGACTACCCACCTCCAGTCTGGCGAGCCAACGGAACAAGCATGGTTAACACGTCCGTCCATAAATCCAAGAACGGCACCATCCTGTTCGAGCCCTTCATCGTCTACCGTATACACCGGTAACACCGCCCAAGTCTCCTCCACCCCTGGCCTCGTACGTGTATGTCTCTCTGCCGTGCCTCGTGTGACCCCTCGCTTACCGCAACCACCGTAGAACGCTGTCCCCTATCCCTCTCGTGTCGCTCAACCGACTCCCGACACCGCATATATGCTGACCTGCCCGCGTTTTGCGATGGCTTCTCAGTCGCCCGTTTCGTCTCCGTCCCCGTCTTTGTTCAGCATGGCCCGCACCAAGCTGCAGTCCGTCGTCGGCACCGGCGTGAGGGACAGCTGCAGCTTGCACCGCTGGGTACTGCTCAAAAACTCTATCGTTCTCTCTCATCCTTCGGACGCTGCTGCAGCTGTACCGGACAGCGACGATGATGTACCATATACGCACACACAAGGTGATGCGCCAGACGCACGCGCCGAAGACGAAGAGGTCGCCTTCATGTTTCCCGACCCCGACGCGCGAGCGCACCCCGTGGCTGGCTCCAGCAGCGACTCGGAGAATGAGTGGCTCGAATCGCTTCTAGAGACTCTTGGTGGTGAAGACGACGACTTGGATGCGGACGACGGCGACGGAGGTGTCTCGGTGTCGGTGCTGCCTGCCGACGACGACGACGAACTGCTAAGTCCCCTGTACTCGCCCATGTCCTCCTCAGACGATCTCGCCGACCAGTCCAGCTTTTACATTAACCCCCATGCCATTCCTATTCCGTATCCTATCCCCTATCCGCCCCTCCAGCCGCCGCTCGTGCAGAGGTGGCTCGAGTGCCACGATCCCCTTCCCTACTATGATGCCGACGACGTGGACGACCTGCCGGTGCCCGACGCTATAGAGGACACCTCGGACGACGAGTCGGATGCTCCGGCGACGCCCTTCGACCACTCGACGTCATCGCTGGTCGACCCGGCCTCTGTTCCCCTCCCACCTGACCGGCGGCAGCGCTCTGATTTCTCCCATCCCCAAGTGTATATTGACACGGACGATTCGTACTTTTACCCGTTCGAGCTCGATCCCCTCCCCCCTCACCACGACGACGCCGTTTCCGTCGATACTGCCCGTGTCTACCGGCCCTCGCTTATCCAGGAATGCTAGTAACTCCTGTACATATTGCTCGCCTCGCCTAGCTTGCCTGCCCCCTCCCCTCCCCCGTTACAGTGATTGCGCTGTCCCGTGACTGACCCTGTCTACCGTATCTGCCATGCATGCCACTGGCCGTGCATCATGTCTATAATTCGTTGTTCGCTTTGTGGAATCTAGGGTGTTTGATCTCGGCCGTCGCAGACGTTGCATCACTCCATTCCCGGGAGATCGCCAATTCGCCTGGACCAGCACGGCCACGGCTGCTGCGATTGGCTGGTGGGAGGCGCCATTCTAGAGCCCCGCCGCTATAGGTTAAGTGCTCCCCGCGCAATCTCCACGCTCATTGTGGATGACGGCACCCCGCTCACGTCACACATGGCGTTCAATACTACGTTCATTTGCGAACCCTGCCCACGGAGGCACCTCCTGCTCTATTGCTGTCCCTGCCTCTCTCCACGTACGCTTATCAGGCCGGCCACACGTAGGAGTACTTGCTACACTTGGCCTTATGAAACATCGCTCAGACTGATCCACCGCCCGCTACGCCACATCCATGTTCATCAGAACCGCCTCTGGAAGTGTCTGTCGGAGGTGGTAGCTCCCAGAAATCTTCGCCTGCGTCTCCGACCCGTGCATATTGGACTGCTGTGTTGTTAAACGCCGTCGGATACGCCGCACACGCCGGGAGGTTGCGGGACACGAGATACGGCGCTGCCCACCCATCGTATCAGCGCATTGTACTTGCCCCAGACGCGCACGCGGGCAGGGGGAGCCCTATCTACTCACCGAGACGCCAGACGCAAGGGTGCTCGACGGACATCTTCCGCGCCGGGACGCTGTGCACGCCCGATATAGTATCGTCAGCCATGCACACTCCTCTCCGGGATCGCGGAGCAGATGCAGGAGAATCGCCCGCAGGCACCCCTGGGCACACGAGTGGGCCCCAGCCTATCATCTGGATCTGAACTCACCTTTCGGCATAGTCGCTTAGGCGGTTCGCGATAAGGACGAGGTTGGAGAGGCCCGCTCCCGCGTCCGCGTCCGCGTCCGCTGCCGCATGCGGGCCCGCGCCTGACCAGTTTTCACGTAACAGGTTCTCGTACAGCTGCAGGTCGCAATGCGGCATGAACGCGACGGTGGGGGCCGCCGCGCGGAAGCGGCCACGCTGCACGGGAGGAGGTCAGCGGGGGCCATGCAGAGCCGGCGAGCGGCGGGGACGTGCCCTGTCCTCCGTGAGCGGGGCCACGCCCAGCGCGGCCAGCAGCGCGACGTCCTCGGCCGCGAAGACGGGGTCGTACACGGATACATTCGCGCGGTCCTGACGTGTGAACGGGCGTGGGTGGCATGCTCGGAAGGCGAACGCGGGAAGAAGACGCTTACGATGCGTAGGTCGTCGCATATGGCAAGGAGGAAGGCCAGCTGGGCGCGCGCGTCACGCGACGCGGACGGGCTGCCCAGGCCAAGGCAGAGTACGCTTGGGCACCGGAAGCCCAGTGCGTCCAACGACTCGCGGAGGATTTCTGTGGACGGCACGCGGTCAGCGACGCGCTCGGGGAGACGAGCACCACGGACGTCTACACTCTCTCGTCCACTCGGTGGCGGCCAGTTCGTCCGTTGTCTGCTGGAGCAGCGCCGACGGGGAGGGGCCGTCCCTCGCAGGCCTGTTGTTGCGCTTCTTCCGAGGACGCGTAGGCGTGAAGGCTTCCGAATAGGCGAATGACGGCACATCCTGCGAGGCCATGATGACGGAGGAGCCCAAATGAAGTTCGTGAGGCAGCGAGGAGGTCAGCAGGCAGCCGAGCGCACAAAGTCAAAATGCTGTCGGAGATAGCCCGCCACCAAGGGGCCGGCACGAGTAAACCGTCCGCAAATGGCAGGTCCAACGGCCTCGGAATAAAACACGCACAAACAACCGCTTCGGCTGTGCGTCTGCTGCATCAGCCAGTAGTCCACAACGGGGCCCTCAGAATAACTGCCATCTTGTTCTGGCCGAGTCTCCAACAAACGTCCGGTCAGCGGTGGGATCCTCGGAGCGCCCGCACCCTGCAACGCCTCCGCCGAATCAAGACGAGGCGGACATTGAACTCGAACGAGATAGCGCAGCATCCAGAGCAGTCGAGCTTCTCGTCTGCGCACTCTTGTCCTAACCCCACAAAGCGACCGAGGATCGTCCAGTCAGCCGTGCTGAGGGCCTCGGACGCTGTCTTTGATGTCCCATCCGTGGGGGGCGCCGATGCAGCTCGGATTCACACCAGGCGGAGTCCGACAGCTAGCGTACTTGGGTCGTTCATTTGGTCTCGCCCGCCAGGTGGGAGAACATGAGACATCTGCGATAACTTACCGTCCAAGCCAAGTCCAAGCAGTACAGGCTTCTGTCGCGCCTCCGGATTGGTTCGCAGCGGGCGACGTTCTGGGGTTCCCCCGCGGTCGAGCCGCAGAAATCGCAGAGGAAGACACACACCGCCTGATATCGATGGTCTGGACGGTGGGCAAGTCGAGCCATTGTTCACAGCCCTGACAAACCTGGAAAGGCCGGTCGGGCCCTGTGCTCGGTTCCGTGTGGTCGTCTTCTTGCAGTGTGGACCGTGGACGAGCACTGAATGAGATCAGAGCCTCCCATATCCGGGTGTCTTCGGTGGAAGTGAGAAAGCTGTACATGCGAATCACATTATGTGGACGCACGGACCTTGGCTTCTACGACGCCACACGTGGTGGCAGCTGCCATCTAGAGGCGGTATAATTGTCTTGATTGACAACCGAATAAGTTATGCACGTACAAGGTTACTGTGCCTCTCAGGCGGCGTAATCGGCAGCGGGTACTCTCCCAGGAGACGCACGACGGACCAAGCGTGCTTTTCATATGAGGATCGAGAACTAGCACTCAATTCACCGATAGCTTCAGCTTCGGCTGCAATGCAGATTCAATGCAGACCACATACCTAATACCGATCTACACGCGCCCCCCCGCGTGACATACGGAGCTTTGGGTGGACCGTATACAAGGCACACGCATTGGCGTCACCGGCCGTCGTTCAATTATGACGAGCACAGTGATCGGTACGCAGCCAGCACGAGGGCCACGCCCATCCCCACGGGGCGAATGATAAGCTATCACGAACTTCATTCAGCGCACACCGCGCAGGTTATCTGGCATACAATTGTGAGTACATTCGTCATCCCCCCTTCCCCAGGCCGCAGGCTTCCTCACAACGTCTGCACCGCCCAAAAGTCGTCGCCGATGTACGTCACCGTCTCGACCCCGATGCCCTTGTTCACCGCCTTCATCTCCTCCGTGCCCAGCTTCGTGATACCGATGCCCACCGCGTGCTCCTTGCCCTCCGCGTGTATCGCGACGGGCGTGCCCGTGGGCAGCGCGGCGTCTGCGGGCGGGAGGTAGCCGCCCTTCGAGGTCATGCCCGGGCACATCATGTGCGCGCCCGCGAGCAGGAAGCGGATCGCCCCGCGGTCGACTCCCACCGTCGGCAGGATGAACGGGTCTGGGGGTGGCGCGAGGCACGGAACACGGTCAGCGGCGGCTCGCACGCGCCACGAGCGAGCACGTACATTTGTGCAGCAGGCGCAGCGTGGGGAAGAACGGCTCGTCGAAGTGCTGGAAGAAGAGCGGCTCGCCGTGCAGCGTGAAGAGCGAGATGTGGTCTCTGCTGTCGCCGGTCGGCGGGCGGCGGACGCGATCAGTGAGAATCGCGGCGTGGGGTGGGCCGCACTGACCATTTGACGAGTGTCAGCGGCTCTTTCTTGGGCCAGATTTGTTCCAGCAGCTCCGGCTCGATCTTCCACTGGGAAAGGAGCCCGGAGCGTATGGATCGCTGGACGGATGACTTCAAACTCGTTTGTCCAGAAACATCGCTCGATGGACTGAATCTATACCAAGCCCGTTAGCGTGGCTCGTCCGTGACTAGATCCACATGTCCAGCGTACTTTTTGAACATGTTGATACTATATCGTGTCCCACTTCGTCTGTGAAGGCCTTGTGAGCCGACGAGATTGATGTCGAATCGAGGTGTAAGCTGAGATGGGGGCCGTAGCCTTGCAGTGGCGAACGAGTCGTAGATGTGACAGATCTGAAGATGAGAGTTCAGTCGATTGCAGATTGTCGCGAGCACGTGTCGACGCGTCGTCCTACGCGTCAGTCCAGACTCCAGTCTCCGGAGGGGCACACACATACGCAGACGATACATTATCCTCGATCGTATTCCTGTCGTAAGCTACTTGTACATGTGGGACATATATGCGGTAACAGCGAGATGACGATAGCGCGATTATACACTGCTGCTGCGAGACAAAGTTACAATGAGGTAGGGGCGACGGGGACGGCGACAGGGGACAGGGACGGGGGTGGGGTGGTGGAGGCATGGGGAAGGCAGAATACAGTACGTTTCAGCAGCAGTGGAACCAAATCATGACACCAAGTCGACGGAGTCTATCATACAGCGGCGCGTTCGGAGCAGTCCTTCAGATATCCTCATCCTTGTCTTCTAGCTGCGAAGGCTTCAGCATGCCCGGGATGCGCATTGCCGCCATGCGCTCGTCTTCGGCCTTTTGTTGCGCCTCGGCCTCCTTTTCTTCCAGGAATAGCTCCGCGTTGTCCCCAGAGAACTCCTTGAGCTGAATAAGGAAGTCCCGCAGCGCCAGCTTGAAGCGATTGATATCGCTGTGGTACTCCGCCAGGTGAAGCACGAAGTTCTGAATCTGGCCCCTGATTTGCAGAAGGATCAGTATCTGGGACAATGCTGAGATGACAAGTGCTCACAATTGCACGTGCGGGAACGCAGTTTTCAGCAAGTTGGCGGTGTACTCCTTCAAGAACCTCGAGTTGCCCATTGACGGATCCGGCACCGACGCGGGGTCGAAGAGCGGTACTGTGATCGCATTTGTCTCAGCCAGCTGGAACATGCGAGCAAGCAACAAAGACTGGAGCTTGAAGCCGCTCTTGTGGTCGGTGTCGGTGAGCACAAAGAAGATATCTTGCATGATACTGAGGAAATATTGCTGGAAAAAGGCGTTTGACACCTGTGGGTCAGCACCCGCAAAGTTGTTGACGACCTCGAGACACACTATGGAATGGTGAGCATTCGCCACCGGAACAACGCGGTCACACGTACAGTTCAACCCGGTCTCTGCAATATCTCGCATCGTGTGCTTTATCGCCCAGATGATGCTGTCCATGAACAGCTTGAACTGTTGCGGAGGCACAGTGAGCAAGGCTAGGCATAAGAGTGAGTCTCGTAACTAGCGGGATAGCTGTGACGCCCACCTGGGAAGCAGTTGAGGTTAATCGCCCGTAGCAGCTTGAAGAAGCCAGCACGATGCTCCGGGAACTCGGCGAAGTCTTGGTTGATCATGTTGAGCGTCGGCTCAAACACGGCCTCCAAAATTGCGGGTACTTGGGGCGTGAGCAGTGGCTACCAAGCAGTCCGTTAGCAAGAGTACACATAACTCGGAGACGTAGCCACATACCCCGAGGCGTCCGATGATAGTCGCCATGACATTCAAGACCTCCGCATCGCGAGCTGCAGGCACATTCCGGTTGTAGTCGCCGAGGATAGCATCGAGTAGAGGAGGCATGAAGTTCATGTTCACGGCCTCGAGATCCTCGGCCTTCTTGATGAACGTCTCCATGAGCTTCAAGATCTCCTTCTTGATGGTCCGCAAGTGCCGAACTTTCGGCGTCTTCGTAGCAATCAAGCCTAGTAGCCACAAAATGGATCAGTAGCTCCATCGTTCAAAGGGCACGTTTGCTAACCTTCGCGCGCCACGCTTTCGCTAATGATACCACTGACGGCCTTGTACAAGCCCAACATGTCGAGGAATACACGGCCGATCTGCGGCAGGTAGAAGCTGCCAATCGATGTGCATGCCGCGACGTTGGTCTTGAGTACGTTCGAGAGAATCTTGATGTTATCGTCGCTCGACAGTACGTCCATGTTCTGTGCTGCCTGCTGCATCAAAGAATCCCACTGGACGAAAGGAGCATCAGGCGTCGCATCGTAGAACCAGCACCGCAGTGACGTACAGCGTTGTTCGGTAGCTCCATCAGCTTGGCGATCAGCTTTTCTTGCTGCGGCTTGTTCGGCGTCGCCGAGATCATATACCCCACAGCTTCATAGAATGTGTGGACCTACAATAGCAAACAAACATCAGCTATAGTCGGCGCCCCGAGTAAACGAGCGCCAGTACGAACCTGCTGAGGGGCGAGATCGACTGTGATTCGGTGTAATGACCGCAGGATCTCATCGACAAACGGCTCTGACTCTCCCGACTGTTGCATGACGAAGTGCCGTCTGCACTTCTGTGCGATCTTGATGAACGTATCGCACGCCATGTCTTGCACACCTGGACGCACGTTAGAGCCATGTTCATACAGGAACTAACTGCCGTCAAGCGGCGCAAGGGTTGGGTTTTGCGGTGAAGTCTTCGAAGTTGATACATACCTTCGTGTGTCTCATGCATGAACTCGAAGAGCTTATTGACAACAGTCTTCAAGAACTTCCAGTGTGCTTTGAGGAAGCGAGGGTATTGTCCGACGATATACATGATATCTGACGCGACAACAGCCTTGTTGTCCTTTCCCCGCTTGATCTCACAGAGACCTAGCAAGTCCTTGATAACTGTGACAAGGAAGCGCTTCTCCGTCTCCTCGTCTACAAGAGTGGACGGTCAGTATTGCGCACTTGAACGGACAAGCCCGCGAACGTACTCATAGCACCGGAGATCGAGCCAATGGCCCAGCAGAGCGTGTTGAGGTTCTGCCATGACCACTCTGAGCCGTCCACTTGTTTGGCAAGCTTTTCTGTCAGGATGTTCTCCGTGTCGTTTACGTCGAGATGCGTCAGGTAGACGAGCAGTTCGCGCATGGACTTGTAGAGGACAATGGTGTCGCTCTCCTTCATGAACTCACGGACTATCTCGCCTTCCTCGTTTTCGACGATGAGCACCTGTGCGAGTATTCAGTATGAACGAACGCTCGGTCGCAAGTCAATGACTGCATACCTCTTCAGGCTTGACCATCTTCTCAATCACGACTAAGCGCAAGTTCGAAAGTACATCGCTGTAGATGTTCTTTCGGAGAGAAATCCCGTTGAGCATGCTTTGGCTCGACCCAAGGCTGAGGCCCATGAGCAAGCCACTCTCGCCGATGGGAAGCGCCTGAATCTCCTCGTACAGCTCGGAAACCAGCTTGAGCCAATATTCCAAACAGATCTTAAAGATTTCCCGTTCGTCAACCTGCGAAATCTTCACCATATAGAGATGCGCGTTCAACAACACGTCGCGATTCGCCTCCGTTTCTACGGCGCGCAGGTGATTTTGCAGGAAGTTCGACAAGAACAAGGCGAGGTTGAGAACCAACTCCTGTCCGGCGTCACCTGCGGCCGAGTATGCTGCAGCGATGTTCGTGCTGGGAGGGATCATTCGGTTCACAGACGTCATGACCATAGCGAACAAGATGACGAATTTGGGGTCGTATTCGGGGCCGACATTGAGAGCCGCGATTTCGGCGAGGCACTTGAGCGTGATATTGCGGAACTCGGGGGCCTCGAGGAACTGCGGGCGATAGACAGCGTGTTAGACTCGTAGAACGCGTCGCGACGCGTTTTGGCTTACCCTGTTGAGCAGAAGGTCGATGATAGTTGTCTCGAATATGTAGCCAAGAGGAATCCAATTCAGAAATCTCAGCAGCGTCTCCAGAGTGACCTTGATCAAGGACGTCTTCTGAGCCTCCTCCAAAATCTCGGAGCATAGTTTGAAGATTTCCGAGAACTCGCCACACATTTGGTTCTTCAAGTGCTTCACTTTTGCTTGTGTCATTTGCTCGGCAGAGAAGTCGAAGATCTCTTCCGACAAGAGCTTTAGGATGATCATGTTGTTCTCGCAAAGTGAGAGGTTCGTTTTTGAAGATTCGACGAGCTCTGTGATGAATGATGGCCAGTTGTGTGGCCACTCCTGTTTGAGGACCTACGCGATACATCAGTTTCACCCCTGGACCGCTGCATTCAATGCGAAGTACCTGAACTAGTGCCAGGTTCAGCTTATTCAGATACGTCTTCTCCCTCCGCATCGTCGCCTCATCGGACGCCACCTTGACATTGATGCCGACCACGAAATTTCGTATACCTGAAAATTGTATGAAGTATGACCAGCAGACAGGACGTACAAGAACTCACCTTGCCGTTGGCCATCCGGAAGGGACTTCCACCTTGTCGTGATCAACTTCTCCAAGATCTGTAGTCCGATGTACTGGGAGAGATAGAGTGCATCAGCACGGTTATATGACGTGTATCGCGGACTACACGTACTTTTGTCTGAGGGAAGGATGACCGCTCGAGGATGTCAGGGACTCTCGTCCATGCGTCCGGGTTCTCCTGGAACTGCGTCAAGACTTGCTGGGCCAGTTGTTGCTGCATGCAGGGAGCACAAGTTCAGCGGTGCACACAGTCCGAGGAACGATATCGTACGCACTTCCTGTCCTGACCCTGAGTAGAACGCGATGACCACATTGTCCATGACCGAGACATCGAACTCCCGCGAGAAGTCCAAGATGCTCTGCGCGATCTTGAGTGACTGCGCACACGCGGAAGACGAGGGACTCACCTCCATGGTGGCGAAGCTATCGGTGAACGCGTCCGTCCGTCGTCGCTGTGGTGGTCGATGGCAAAGCAAACCGGGCTTAGTTAGAGCGTGCGGTGGCTGGGCAGAGGGTCACCGCGTGAGCAAGATCCGATGTCTGATCTCCGAAAACACGCTTTTAGACTCCGACGGCAGACGCGTCGCGGCACTTACAGGCTAAAGTCCGGGATTGTCGGGAGCCTCACGCGATTATGACGCGGTCTGCGAAGGAGCTCGGACTCCCATACACGACATTTCCAACTGCTGTGACGATATAAGTTAGCTGTGCAGGCCTGTAACTCCTCTCTCGCATCTTTGTCTCTGACCACCATGTCCATCCCAGAAATCCAGCAGGCGTGGCGAGTCGCCGCGAAGGGGGTACCCTCCAAGGTGTTGCGCTATGACAAGAACGTCCCAGTCCCCAAGAAACTCGCCACAGGCGAAGTGTTGGTCAAGGTGCAGGCGGCAGCTCTCAACCCAGTGTATGACAATTTACGTTTCCCGCGGTTGCAGCGTTGATGTTGATGTTCCCTTAGAGGCTACAAGCTCATGGGCAGGTTGCCGGACATCCTCGCCAAGAAGCCTTACATCCCCGAACACGACCTCGCCGGTATAGTAGTCGATGCCAACGGGACTAATCTCAGGGAGGGAGATCAGGTGTATGGGTGGAACCCCGTTTGTGAGTCGAGTGCATGTGCCATGCTGTCCATATTCGATTGTCTTTAACTTCCCTTAGCGATCCCGTTGAAGCCGGATCTTGGTGTTTTGGCACAGTATACGCGCGTACCGGCAGATCAACTCGTTTCTCTGCCCGCCAATATTACGCCCGTACAAGCCTCGGGGATCACGCTTACGGCCATGACCGCTTACCAGGCTCTCGTTGACGTCGGCGGCCTCCAACCAGAGCAGAGCGTGTTCATCAACGGCGGTAGCACCGCTGTTGGTTCATTTGCTATCCAGATCGCTAAGGCAGTCGGCTGCAAAGTCACTGCCAGTGCGTCTGCGAAGAATGAGGAGTACGTGCGGTCTCTCGGTGCAGACGAGGTAAGCCTGCTGCTGCACTGTGAGGTTGCGCGTTGACATATGGCGACACCAACCAGTTCATCGATTACACCAAGGCACCACTGCACGAGGCTCTGGCCGCTAATCCTCCCACTCCGAAGTTCCACGTTTTTCTCGAGGCAGTCGGTCTCATGGACCCCTCACTCTATACACATAGCGAGGCATACCTCGCCCCCGGCGGCACATTCATCTCTGTAGGGCCTCAGCCGAAAGGATTCGACGTTGTCGGGATTCTCAAACTCGCGTGGAAGGCTTTCCTTCAACCACGCTTTCTGGGTGGCACCAAGCGTTCTTTCAAGTAGGTCTTCGAGGCATACCATTTTCGAACGGCATTTCATAAGCGGCGCCAGGCTCGTAATGGCCCATCCCAGCCGCGCAGACCAGGAGCAAATCGCAAAATACGTTGCTGAAGGTGTGCCTACCCTCTTGGTTTTCTCCAATACCTGCTGACGACGCCGTTATATATTATCAGGAAAAGTCAAACCTCTCGTGGATTCAGTCTTTGCCTTTGAAGATGCCTTGAAAGCTTATGAACGTCTGGCGACTAACCGGGCGACCGGCAAAGTGGTGATAAAGGTGGACCCCGAAGTGGCCGAGTGAGGATTTCACAGCGAGGGCACTCTAATATACGCGTTTGTCTCATCTTGTAATATGGTTCACTGGGTGATGTTCCTTATATGGCCTCTGTGTACTACTAGGCAACGTCCTCGTAGTTTGACTGTACACCTGGGGTCACTTAGCTTGTTCGATTTCTTGGTTCTCGCTAACTTAGTATTATGTGTACGGTTACTCGAATGACTTTATTGTATAGCGAAAGGATTTTTGTCCTGTACGGGCCTTGATAGATATTGTTGCCTAGTGTTGTGGAAGTGCTTGATGCGATCGGGATCCATCCGCGTCCTGGTTCCTGCTTCGCTCCAGCCACCATCACGTACGCGTACTCAATGTCATCCCAAGTCAGAAGCTCGCCTCCTTGCTAGAGGCATTATGGAATCACCAACCTCGTGTTTGCTGGCGACAGCTGTGACGGCGCCGAACCAACAATCAAGATACCACCAGGCCGATATATGTCAAGTCCAGGAGGGAGGCGACGGCAAGCCGCCGCGACGCGTCACGGTCCTGTACATCCAGACTCGCGGGCTCGGCACAAGATTCCCAACTGTTGCAATCGGCATCACAGTGGCTGTGCTACATGACAAGTATGTACGCCCGGGCTGTACTTGCTAGCTTGAGCTGTCAAGATGGATTCGCAATCAAGGGTCCGCCGATCCATACATATAAGTTAGCAGCTGTGCAGGCATGTAATCCCGCTCTCGCATCTTTGTCTTAGTCTCCGTTGCCTGACCAAAAAGAGATACTCTCGGTTTATCTTTGTCTCTTATCACTATGACCATCCCAGAAACCCAGCAGGCGTGGCGTGTCGTCGCAAGGGGGGAACCCTCCAAGGTGCTGCGCTATGACAAGAATGTCCCAGTCCCCAAGAAACTCGCCACAGGCGAAGTGTTGGTCAAGGTGCAGGCGGCGGCTCTCAACCCATTGTATGCCAACCTACGTTTCTCGTGATTGTAGTGTTGGTGCTTATGTTCTCTTAGAGGCTACAAGCTCATGGGCATGTTGCCGGGCTTCCTCGCCAAGAAGCCATACATTCCAGAATACGACCTCGCCGGCATAATAGTTGATGCCAACGGGACTAGTCTCAAGGAGGGTGACCAGGTTTATGGGTGGATTCCTGCCAGTGAGTCGAGCTAAGCTGTCATGCTGTCTTCTTGATCGTTTTGAATCACCTCAGCCGTCCCGGTGAAGCCGGCAAGTGGTACCCTCGCGCAGTATGCGAGCGTAGCTGCCGATGACCTCGTCCCTCTTCCCGCCAATATTACTCCTGTACAAGCCTCGGGAATAACGGTGGTAGCCTTGACCGCTTACCAGGTTCTCTTTGACGTTGGCGGCCTCCAACCGAAGCAGAGCGTGTTTATCAACGGTGGTAGCACCGCGGTTGGCTCATTTGCCATTCAAATTGCCAAGGCAACTGGTTGCAAGGTTACCGCCAGTGCTTCCGCGAAGAACGAAGAGTATGTGCGGTCACTCGGTGCAGATGAGGTGAGCGTATTGCGCGGCAAGAGTCTCGCACTGAGAGATGTTGACGCACAACCAGTTCGTCGATTATACCAAGGCACCGCTACACAAGACTCTCGCCGCTAATCCTCCTACTCCGAAGTTCGACGTCATTTTTGAGGCAGCCGGTCTCATGGACACCTCGCTCTATACACATAGCGAGGTGTACCTCGCCCCCGGCGGCAAATTCATCTCCGTAGGACCTCAGCCGAAAGGATTCGATGTTGTCGGGATTCTCAAAATCGCGTGGAAAATCTTCCTTCAACCACGCTTCCTCGGTGGCACCAAGCGTTCTTGGAAGTAAGTCTTCTTCGAGGTCTACCGTTTCCGTACGGTGGCTCATAAGCTGCGCCAGGGTCCACCAGGTCCATCCCAAGCGCGCAGATCTGGAACAAATCGCAAAATACGTTGCTGAAGGTGCGCCTATCCCTTTGCCAGTTTTCCATACCTGCTGATGACACCGTTCCATATCATCAGGGAAAGTCAAGCCTCTCGTAGATTCAGTGTATGCCTTTGAAGATGCTTTGAAAGCGTACGAACGTCTGTTGACTGGCCGGGCGACCGGCAAAGTGGTGATTAAGGTGGATCCCGGAGTTGTCGAGTGAGGGCTTCGCAGCGATGTCATTCTAGTGATGTGCGCGTTTGTTTTGTTTTTCTTTTCTTGTTATCTGGATGGTGTTCTTTGGATGGTCTCTGTGTGCTAGGACTGTGCTCGTAGTTTTGATTGTACACCCGGAATCGCCTAGTTTATTTAGTTCATATGCTTTTTTCTCGCTGACTTGGTAAGATGGCATACGGCTACTCGAACGACTTGTTTGCCTGGTTTGGTAGAAGCGCTTAATGCGATCGAGATCGACCCGCGTCCGAGTTCCTGCTTCGCTTCAGCCACCATCACGTACTCGCATTCATCGCAAGTCAGAAGTTCGCCTCTTGCCGTGAGAGGCATTATGGAATCACCGACCTCGCGTTTGCTGGCGACAGCTACACCCATTTCTCAGGGCGCCGAAGCAGCAAGTAGGATACTACCTTGTCTATGATCGCTCTAACGCGCTCTCGTCCGGCATCGTGGAACACAGAAAGTCTTCAAGACGTATTTGCATCCATCTCATCAGCCATCAAGCTCGACATCACAATCCAATACTCCAGATAACAACGAGCCGATCTTGCTGAAGTATCGGTTTCACAAACAGTATCGTCATCCGACGCTCGATACTACCTTAACGAAAGCGAGAGTGGCTGGAGAAGCGCGCGCTATCATCAAATGTCTACGGTAATTATGGCTGGTTTGTCTACACCTGGCAGTCTTGAACGATCTGTTCTGCGCAGCCACGCTGTCAACGTACCAAGCATCCGGATGGTAGACGCAGCGGAAGGGGTGCTAGGTCTCGAATGGATTGAGGGGAAGAGCGTCAGATTTCTGCTAGGCGGCGGAGCCGAGGGCGAGGATGAGTACACAGAAGAGGATGACTCTGAAGAAGAACCACAGGAAACCGAAGAAGACCCCTGAAGGAGTTCGGTGTCTCACAAGGTAATTTTCGTACCGATGTTATGCGGTCTGTAAGCTAATGGACACTCACAGACGATGTCATGCGAATGGTCGGAGCTCAGATAGCCAAGATGCATCGAGCCGACATTGTGCATGGCGATCTGACTACATCCAATATGATCTTACGGCATCCGTCCTCTACCAAGGGGCTGCAGCTCGTACGTCTCTGGCCCACTGTGTTACATATTGAATATCCTTACTCATCCCGACGACACATAGGTACTGATTGACTTCGGGCTTGCCTTCACGTCAACGCTGGCAGAAGACAAGGCCGTTGACCTATACGTTTTGGAGCGTGCATTTTCTTCAACGCACCCGGCGTCCGAACTGCTCTTCACATCTGTGCTCAAGGCGTATCAGGAAAGTATGGGAAAAGAATGGCTCCCAGTATCGAAGCGATTGGATGATGGTATGCACTTGGTAGCGAAATCTGCTCCCGTGTCTAATAAACTTTTCAGTCCGTCTTCGTGGCCGCAAGCGGAGTATGGTAGGGTAAGGGTAAGGATTCGTAGTGATGATGAGCAGTTCTTAGGATCGATTCGAGTCGTCCTGAATATGGAATAGCAGCCTGTACTGTAGTAGATCTGGGTTAATAGCCCATGATCCAACGTTAAAACGTTAAACAACTGGTCAGAGATCCAATCTGAACATCGCGCACTGCAAGCCCGATTTGTTTCCGTTGTGCGTTGACATGTACCCACTCGGCGCTAATAGCGCCCAAGGTTTCAACGTCAACGCGCACACAAGCGCTCAACAACTTGATTGTCTCTTTCTACCTCAGACGGGAATCACCGCGCGTCTAGTGGAAGCATCATGATTACGGCGGACGATGTACTGATGTACCGGACTTGCGATATTGCTCTCATCGTAGCGGGATTCAAGCCCGTTCAGCCAGCAATAACTCCATCTACTCGACTGCTGCAACCTTGTCAGATCGCAAGACCAATCAGGTCCTCATGATCAATGCGATGGGCATGATCGCTGGTGTTGCGGTCGGGGGCCTGAACATCGCGGGAGACGCAGGAGTCCCTGGGACGGGAACCGCTGCCGGCGCGCTCTCAGAAATCCGGAAGTGTTGCGAACAAGTGCAAGCAAACAAGGTCTGAGTTCATATTGTCGTGCCATCATAGCAGGGAAACTCGAATCCACGCTGTTTCGTAGAAAGCATGTCGGAGGCTGGGGAACAAGGCAGCAGAATTAGCGGATACCATCACTTCAAACACCTCAGGCTCTGCTATTGTTCAAGACGAGGTGCTGCGTGATCTCTTGAGCGAATTCGAGCTGTACGTGAAACATAGTATGTTCAGCCTGTAGCTCGTGCTTATTTACTGTCCGCAGGAAGCTTGAAGGCGTCTACGGCCGTGTCAATGTATGGGCCCGATATTCGAAGCTGAAAGCATTCTGTAAGTACTGTAATATATATATGCAGTCTCTTCATGGCTGAATATGCATCAGTGAATAGAAATGATATCGGAGAAGGCGTTACCGAACTTTTCACTGAGCTTGCTACCATGATGGAACGATTTCAAGTATGTCAAGACACATCCAAGTGTGTGCCGATAGTCACAATGAGTAGATAGCTGCATCCGTACGTCAAAGCAACGCGCAAGCCCAAGGTATGCGACAAATACAAGCCGGTCAAGAGGAGATGCGCGAACGTATGGATGAAATGATGCAAGTTCTACGAGATAGACCGTCTCTCCAAGAGGCTGTCGATCTACAGGAGCAGGGGATCCTGCTGCTGAGATGCTTATGAGGGAAGGACAACAGGTGGGCAAAGCTTTGTCCCTTCGTCGCATTACTGATCGACTGAACGATACTAGCTCCTGGCAGAAGGGCGTAACGACCCGGTCAATCCAACGTCAATCGAGATATACGGAGAGTTCCGTAAGGGTCTGGCGCACCTACAGCAATTGACCGACATCTTGCCTTCCATCAAACAACTTGACGGCGAGGTAGTCCGCACAGGTGACAGACCAGTCGAAATTGGAGGACACAGTCAGATATGGAAAGGGCTTTGGCTCGATGACATTGATGTTTGACAGTCTCACCTCTCGATGACCAGCATTGGTCTTACGGTTTGACGTCTAGGTCGCATTGAAGGTCCTCCAAGAAGTGCGAGTGTCACAACGCGCTCAGAACGTGAGGCTCGCCTAACTCTGCGACAGTCTGCAATCCTGATATCCGTTTGATCCTCACAGCGTTTCATACGAGAAATCGAGATTTGGTCGAAGCTCAAGCATCCTCATGTCCAACCACTCTTCGGAATTGTGACCAACCTAGGCCCACTTGTCCATGTTGTAAGCTTGTCTCCACCCACTCGGTATGTCTCATGATACTGACCACCCGACAAGGTCTCGCCTTGGAGACCGGAAGGGAATCTTCTGGAGTGAGTGCTATATCAAGACGGCGGATTCGACTCATGATCTCTGAGCGATGAAAACACAATAGGTATGTTGGACGCATGAAGAGCGCAGATAAAGTACACTTGGTGCGTGATGACATCGCCGATGAATAGTCGCCCTCGACGTACTCACAGTGCGCCCTCCAGTTATGGGGTGCAGCAAGTGGCCTAGCGTACCTTCACGACAAAGAAATCGTGCACGGGAATGGTACGTCATGTCCGTAGCTTTGTGTGACGATTAAGGCCTGACATACTAGTCATCAGTGAGATGCGTGAGTACAAGAACATACTTCTTGGCTGATTTGTCGCTGAAACACGTCATTCGCAAGAGCAACATTCTGGTGTCGAGCAAGGTTCGTGCCAGACAAATAGAGATCAGAATTGCTGACGATTTCCCTGAACGTTCAGGGAGAGGCTCTGCTATGCGACTTCGGTATGGCCAAGTTAGTGGGAGACATTAATGCAACGCCAGCAGCCACGACACTCACGAGATCTGGATCGACGCGTTGGCTCGCGCCAGAACTCATTTTTGAAGACACCGTCCTGATTACGACGGACTGCGACATATGGTCTTTCGGGATGTCGATGCTCGAGCTATTCACATTGCATGAACCATGGGCAGAAAAGAGACGGGACGCTCACGTCATCGCTGCTATGACCATGGGTGGCCAACCTAATAGACCGCAGAACATCTCGGAGTTGACGGATGGTGTGTGGGAGCTTATGTCAGAGTGCTGGAACAGGAACCCCGACGCCCGACCCAAGATGGTCGTGGTGGCCGCTCGGATACATACACATGGAATGAGATAATCACTGCTCAACTTACCCTGAATCCGAGCAATGTCTGATGTTAGGCCAGCGAGTAACGGCGCACCCACCACATCATCCCGTTCACAACTTGAAGGTACAGTGTCTGCGATCCGAATTTCGTCTTGGTTAAAAGGACTCCGAGTCGCGCTGGTGATGGTGGCGAGCGCTTCGATCTCGATCAGTGGGGCTCGGGCCCGATTGATCTGTAGCGCTTCCTCTCAGCACGCCGCGGCATTACTACAGTAACCAAACAGTAATAGTTGGCACAATTCCAGCGTATTCCCATTCTGAACAGGCTTGTAAGTGTCTCACTTACACGTCAGCTCACCTCATTCATTTTTTCCCAACTACTAATTTGAGTTTGTTTGATCGACAGCCTCAGAGACAGATCTTGCAGAACGGCATCCGTTTTCACTGGTCCGAGTGGTTCCGGGCGAGGCTGAAGGACGCCAACAGTGGTACTATGGATTGATGTTAGCAAAGATCAACACACCAGATAGAAGGCCTCGGACGGGACATCTGTTCCTCGTCCTTGCGTTCGTACACGTCGGTTAGTAGGGAGCCCACGGGACGCATCAGCATATGGAAGTTGACGTGGCTCTCAGGCTCATGTCTAGATTCAGTCTTCTCAATGGCTTCCAGTGGCAGGGTGTGCCGTAACTTTCACCACGAGGTGAGACACACGGAGACACAGGGTTTTAACTTAATCAAGCAGTACCACCCAACTTGGATGGCGAGCTTGATTCCGCAACGCTCGTGCTGCCACTCACATCACGAGGTGAGACACACCGAGACACAGATCTGAGCTGTAACTTTATCAAGCAGTGCCACTATATTGGAAGGATGGCTCGAGACCGCATTCAACCTCGTGCCACTCCCACCAGCCTAGTATCGGTGTGTCCGTCACGGCATCTTCAGCGAAATGGACACAACTGCCTCTGCTGCGATTGGCATTCTGAGTGTTGCAGGCTATGCGGGAGTCCCAGGCGCCCTCATCGTCGCTGATGCTCTCTCGGAAATACAGAAGTGTTGCAATCGAGTCCACGTCAACAAGGTATCGTTTTACATCCGCAGCTCGTCATACCTCCAGAGGAGTTTACATGAATCGGTAGGAAGCATGTCGACGCCTTGCTGATAAAGCAGCGAAGTTATCGAATACGATCAAGGACAACACTAGTACGGAGTCTGCTTTGATGGATGACGGATTGCTTAGCACTTTGGATGACCTCGACTTGTGAGCAGGCTACGAACACATGAATCTTCCCGATGTTATGCCTACCATCTGACCCATCGCAGAAGACTCGGTGGCCTGTACAAACGCGTTAACATATGGGCTCAATACACAATGCTCGAAGCTTGGCGTAAGTAGCAATGCATTGTATGGTTAAGTTCCGGGCTACAACTGGATATCAGTTAACAGAGGAAGTATTGGGAGAGGTATTTCCGCTTGTGAGGCGGAGCTAGACGTCATGTTTAAGCAACTTTCGGTATGTCATAATGAGTCGTGACGTGTTTACACCTGACAGTAACTATGACTAGGTGGGCGCTGCCATACAGCAAGTCAATATGCACCAGCAAGAACTCCAGCAGCTACATGCATCGCGCGAGGAGGCAAACGAGCATGTCATCGAGATACGACATGATATCAAGGGACTGCACGAGCGGCTGGGTGAGATCATCCAAGTTCTACAAGACCCAGCGTCTCTTCAAGAAGCTTCCAATCTACAGGCGCACGGAAAGCCTGCCGCTGAGATGCTCATGAACGAAGGACAAGAGGTGAGTGATGTGTCGACCTCAATCATGTTTCAACTGGTGACAATCCATGCTACTAGCTCCTGGCCAAAGGGCGAGGGGACCCAATTGATGCACTCTCCACTGAAGAATATGAAGACTGCCGTAAGGGCTTGGTGCATCTACAGCAACTGACAAATATTTCGCCTTCCGTCAAACGACTCGACGGGGAAGTCGTCTGTGTAGGCAGCAAAGCAGAGGTGATCGGGGTGCACAGCGAAATCTGGAAGGGACTCTGGCTCGGCGAAATACATGTTTGACAATCTCGTCTCGACTCACAGTATGACCTCACAACGTCATTATAAGGTTGCAATGAAAGTCCTCCGAGGAGTTCGAGCATCAGAAGGAGCACAGAACGTAAGTTCTGCCTACTCAGAGATAACCTGCAGTTTCTCAGTACGTATGTGACCGTGGTAGCGTTTTCTGCACGAGATCGAAATCTGGTCAAAGCTCAAGCACCC
>NW_025955226.1:0-54777 GCF_022376445.1 Fomitopsis serialis | reverse complement strand
CGAAGGGTATCTGGACAAGCTATCGTGGTCGAAGACGACGAGGAGCCGCCGTTCATGAACGGCCCTGCGTCGCCCACGTCTCCGCGAGACCAGTCGGCGTTTGCGTCAACAAAAGCTAGGGAGGCAGCCGAGCGCGCCATGTCGCCGTCCAACGAGCCCGCGCCTCCGCCGTATGCTATCTCCGGACCGTCACGGCCGATGCAGTATGCGCTGTCTCCGCCACCACAGCAGGGACCGCCACTGCTGCGCACCCGCTCGACGAACCAGCCGCCTGTGGACCCTGCCTCCCGTCAATCGCTCTTCATGCCTCACCCTCACGCACCAAAACCAGCGCAAGTGCCTGCGGGACCGATGTATGGTCGTCAGCCTGCTCCCTTCCAGCCGCCCCAGCAGTACAACGGCCCACCACCTAACTCCGCCATCCAGATCATACACCTTGCTGAGCCAACAGCAGCAGGGAAGACGGCCCGGTGGCGCGTCGACGATCTACGCACGGTTCGACAGGGATCTCATTACCTCCACTGGACCGGTGCCGATTTCGTTCACGTTGGAGCCTCAGATGAACATCCCGGCGAACAGACCGGTTATGTACAACCACGGTCCTGGTAGCCGGGCGGGATCGCCTGCAGCAGGAATTTCACGCGTCGGAACGCCGCTAGATCCCTCTCCGTACGACGTAGCCGCAACTATGGCTCAAGGTTCAAGTCTGGCGAGGTCAGCGACGGCCTCACCTGGAGTCGCTGGTTTGGTTCGCACGGCTTCTTCTGGTGTTGGCTCAATCTGGCACGGTCTGCGACGGCGTCACCGAAACCTGTCAATTCCCCTCCCCAAGTACAGGGCGAGTTTGGGCGTCCAGACTCGGTCAGCAGTGGTAAGGCCATACCAAGGCCCAACTTCTTCCCTAAATCAGGCACGCCTCGGCCTCGCTCGCGCTCCTTCTCGGGGTTCGACTCACCGATCGCAGAGGTAGTCATGCCCGAAGGAAACAGGTGAGTGTCTTCGCATGCGTCTGTATGAGGGGGTTAACGTCCGTCAGTTCCAAGGACGGGCCGTCGGCTGCCCAGCTGTCATCTGTTGCACTCGTCACCAAAAGGTCGAAATCTGCTACTGCTACACCCGCAGCAGCGACTTCTCCAGTATCGTGCCTACACCTCAACGGGCTACGCTCTCGCATACGTCCTCCGTTGTCAGAGGTGTCCAAAGACCCTCTCCTCTGTCCCTATCTCAGAACAACGTCGTGGCAGGCTCTGCCTCTCCTGCGTCTGCCAATGCACCGTTCGCGGGGCGTCCTATGCTGATCCCTGCTGCATCCTCAGCTCCGGGTTCGCCTGTCTCCCGAGCGACCTTCGATCGCAACGGAACAACCAGTCCGCTCCAGCAACGGGATGTCCCGACAGGAGGTTCGTCCGTTCGTCACCAATCGACGGCGACCCTAAAGTCTGAACATTCAGCATCTCCATCTAGCCCTCCATCGTCTCCAAGGTCTCCTGCATCGCCGCGATCATCATTTCCAGTAATACGACACAGTCGGTCGTCTATTCTGCCGGGCACCAAGACTGCGCGGGGGGACCCGGCACTCCCACCCTCGCCCCGTGCGCAGGTCGCCCCGGGGCGCTCATCTATAGAGAGCAGTAACACACCACCACGTCCATCTGTGGAGAGCAGTGCGTCGCGCCAGTCGGCAGACAGCATCGGCTTGCGCCGCCCATCCCAGTTATCAATGGCAATGAAAGTTTCTTCACACCCCCCTGATGTGTCGGAATCCAGCTCTGGCTTGTCGGCGCGTGTCCCATCGCTGCGGTCCGCAGTATCCTCATCCGGCTTGCGCGTGCAGATGCCGAGTGAGCGTCCGCTATTGCAACCCAGCGAGCGCAGCCCGGCATCCAGCGTGTTCTCATTTGAGACACCTGTTGAACAGAAAGTACACGTGTCCGTCAAGGACATGGACTTTGAGTTGGTTGCCCCGGCGGTGCCGCGCTCGCCATTGGCGACAAGCAGCGCGGACTCCTTGCTCGCACCGCCTGCCAATGCGGATGCCAAGAGCGTAATCGATGCAAGCCCCCTAAGCATGAGGCGGCCGTCGTCCGACAAATCGGGAGAAGACAGAGTTGCCAAGGTAACCGATGCTGCGGAGATCGAGGCGCACCGTCAACGAGAGCTGAGATGGATCTCTGCATTGACCTCGACATCTCCGTCCCAGGCACGCAAGGCGAAGCGCATCCGGAAGTTGGTCCTTGAGGGCGTTCCGGCGTCTGTGCGTTATCAGGTGTGGGCGCTCCTCACCGACAGCAAGGCGAAGCGGATGGAGGGGTTATATGCACGGCTAGGCCAAAGGGAGAGAGTTGCACCCATCTCCAACATCGAACAGGATGCGCAACGTATTTTCCATGATCAGCCGTTGCTCGACCAGTCACTCGTTAACGTTCTCCAGGCTTACCTGACGATGGTACCAGACGTGCAGTACACGAAGGGGCTCGCTATGATCGCTGGCCAGCTTATACTGCAGTCTCCCGAGGAGGATGCGTTCTGGACATTTGTGACGATGATGGACTCACATATCCGTCCCTACTACTCCCCGCAGCCGATCCTGCTAGACATCGACTCTTCATTGTTCTCGAAGGCAATGGAGAACAACGACGCTCCGCTGGCTCAGAGGATCCTTGTGGAGATGGCGATACCCCCCATCTGCATATGCCGACCGTGGTACGCACGGTGTTAATCAGTTTCGTGGGATTGCTGACTGACGACAATTGTCATCAGGTTCACTGCGCTATTTGCGGACGCGTTTCCCACCGATCTCCTCCTTCGCGTCTGGGATGTCTTCTTGTTCGAAGGTATGTTGCTTCTGGAATTGATCGGATGCCGAGTACGCCGAGCTCACAACATCCGTAGGGGTTTCTTTCCTCTTCCGCGTAGGTCTGGCCGTCATTTCAAGCTGTCGCCAGTCGCTCCTACAGTGCCGAGGCCAAGAGTCGTTGCTTGCCATCCTCGCGCACCCTCCACCGCATTGCCTACCGCCCACTCCGGATGCCTTCATCGAACTAGCCTTCTCCGTTAAACTCCGGGACGAGGATATTTATAAGCAGCGCAATAAACTCGAGGCGCAACTCAAGCGCCAGGTGCAAGCTCGTTCTCAGTTATCTGCCTCTAGAGTCTCGACGCCAACTATCTCATTGCCGCGCAGCTGAACATCGCTCATGGACGTGTGTTGTGTATACCCCGCTCGTTACAATAGACCTAAAGGTAATATACTGTCGCAGTCGCTCAATGTGCTATCATAGTGTTATGTCGCTTCCACTACAATTGTCCGCTCTTCCGTTCCACTCAGAGTATGCCATGACGTATATACATGTTATTGATCATGACCATCCACTCACGGTTTATCCTGTTTGACCCCCATGCATATAGATTGCAGTTGTCGTTTCTTCACGGCCTTTACAGCGTGTACCACCTGCCTTCGCAGCTTTGTGTGACGCCACCGGCATCTATGAGTCCCGTGCCAAGTAACGACGACGATAGGCGTCGCAAATGATTCGACCTCAGTGGCATCGCGGACATCGCGTCGTAACAGGCTTCCGACGCACTTTGGAAGAGGGTTGGTAAGCAGCTATCCGCCGATCCTTGATTGTCCAGCCGCTAACGTCAATGAACTGTTTGAACTCGCTCGTACCTCGGCTTTCAGACAGTGAGCATTCTGCTCGACCGTAGTGCGGGTATCCTCGGCCTATTCAATAGCAGTTTACATCACACAGATACTCCCGACACTTTGCACGAATATGCAGGAAATTCTCATCCTATCGCTTCGTAGACGTTTGAACCATTGCACCTACCCGACCGCTGACTCGCTACACTGATTCCCTACTCGAGGACTAACTCTGGCTGCCGGGACCAATGACGGCCCAGGCTCGTGACCAAGCCACCAGTGGGAAATCTCGAGGTCGTGTGCATTCGCAGGAACGCACCTCCTCCTGCGTCCGAGCGAGATAACGGACCGTGGTACGTACGCATGCTCAGGCTATTTGTGGACAGTCTTCAAGGAGGCATAAAAGGTCTACCTATCGTATCTGCGAGGGTCGAGGACGTCGCTTGGACCACCTCGAATGCCTGCGGCTCTGCTCCGACCTTCGAAGATGCTGCCCTCCATGCGAGCTTGGTTCCTTGCCTGTTTTCTTGCGCTCGTCACACTGCAGGCGGCCGTACTCGCAGCGCGGCTGTCTGCTAGGTCTCTCTTGCCCGAGAAACGCATAGCTATCAGGGAATCCCTGCCGGATCTGTACGAGGCATCAGTTGTTGAACTGCAAGTACGTCGCGTCATTTTGACTTGCCACGAGTTCTAAGTCAAAGATACTGTAGGCTGGTCTGCAATCCGGATTATTCACTAGCGTAGACCTTGTCAATGTGAGTGCATGTGTCGTTCGAATTGTATGGTCCCACATATATGTCGTAGGCCTATTTCGCGCGCATCGAGGAAGTCAATCTGCAGGGCCCAATACTCCGTGCTGTCATCGAGACGAACCCATCTGCGCTAGCGCAGGCGGCCGCTCTGGACGCAGAGCGGCTCGAGACCGGTCCCCGCAGCTTGCTACATGGCATACCGGTGCTGGTGAAGGATAATATGCTACGATTGCCTCCGAGGGTAAGGCAGGACAGAACGGTCGTCCAGTTGCACAGACTATAGCTGAACATGAGATATGCAGGATGAACACAACGGCTGGATCGTACAGTCTGCTTGGCTCTGTTGTCCCCGCTGAAGCTGGTGTCATCACAAAGCTTCGCGCCGCCGGAGCGATATTCTAGGTAAGTATCATCCGCATGTTTTGTATGGTGCCCACGACGACTTGCAGGCAAGGCAACTTGTCTGAGTTCGCCCATTTCCGAGGCAACCTGGCTCGGGCTGGTCCGGCAGGGGCGGTCAATGCACGAATGCATACTTCCCTCATGCCGACCCCGTACGTTCCTCTCTGAGCCGTCTAGTGTGGAGAAAGGCTTACATCGACAGTGTGGTTCGTCTGCGGGCTCTGCGTCGCTGCATCCATCGGACTGGCAGCGGTTACCCTCGGTACTGAAACAGACGGAAGTATCACCTGCCCCGCAAACCAAAATAACCTCGCGGGAATCAAGCCGTCAGTAGGGCTCACGTCTCGTGCAGGAGGTTCGTCATGTCCATCCGTCTCCAGTCCTGCCATGCGGCCTTTGACTCGTATCTTCGTTTGTCCGGCTAGTCATCCCTATCTCCGAACACCAGGACACCGTCGGACCCCTAACGCGCTCCATGGCCGACGCCGCAATCGTGCTCTCCGTCATAGCAGGCCGGACCCGAACGACAACTTCACGCTCGCTCAGCCGTCCCCCGTCCCGACTACACGCTCGCGCTCGACCGGAACGCGTTCGCGGGCAAACGCATCGGCGTCCCTCGCGCGGTGTTCTTGAACGACTCGATCACGGGGAACGACCCGTACGTGAATGAGGTGTTCGAGGCTGCGTTGGAGGTTATGAAGGCCCTTGGCGCGACGGTGGTGGACCCGGCAGACTTGCCGAGTGCAGAAGCGATTGCGACGTCGAATAATGAGTCGACAGTGCTGGATACGGATTTCAAGGTCTGTCTCCTCGAGCGTGAGGTCTTGATGTACTGATGGGATACGTGGATTTCGCAGATCCAACTCAATGCGTGGTATGAGGGGTTGCTGTCCAACCCATCCGGTGTGCGGTCTCTCGCCGAGCTCATTGCCTTCGACAACGCCAATCCAACTCTGGAAGAGCCTGCAAGGTACACAGACCAGTCGGAGTGAGTCTTCATCACTTTTTAGTGCCAACGTTCCCTGCGAATTGATGGTCCTCATACCTACGCTAGGCTCATTGCCTCCGAAGCAACGACTGGGTTCAACTCAACATACTATGCGGCGCTCGCGTACGACTATGAGATGGGACGGACGAACGGGATCGACGCAGCGCTGGAGATGTACGACCTCGACGCATTGGTTCTCCCCGCGCCAGGCTTCACCACCGTCCCCGCAGGTAAGTGACTGTTCATACGCGTCCATTGTGCTGTATAGCTTGACACCGAATATTGCAGCCATAGCCGGGTACCCGATCGTGACCGGTACGTCGCCTCGGTCGCTCTTCGCACATTAGTAGTGCTGACCCCAACTTCAGTCCCGCTTGGCTTCTATCCCGACAACATCACGATTGGCCTCGCGGGACCGGAGACAGTGTATCCCGCTCCTGGCGTCCCTATCGGCCTGTCCTTCCTCGGTACGGCTTGGAGTGAGTTTGACCTAGTATCGTATGCGTATGCATATGAGCAGCACACGCACACACGTCTCGCGAGGAAGGCGTACGCCGAGGCCATCCCGACAACGCAGTTGTGGGATGTCATTTACGGGGCCTAGGCATATGCTGGCGGGGGACATCGGCGTCGTGGTATCGGATAGGCAGTCTGTCAAAAGACGTTCCAAACGGATGAGTAAAACAGTACTGTTATCCGAAATGATAAGTGTTCGCAGCGAATCTCTTTTTGGCAAGATTAGTATCAGGAACGCTTTCGCCACGATGTCTTCGCGTGCTGCTGTGGGTCCATAGCCAGCGGTCCATGCATGTGGTGATCATAACATAACGTTCATGGAGATCGTTCGATCAAGTGATGATCGAAGCGAGTGTTCATACGAGCTACCACACAGATCAACAGACGACACCGTATGCCTGAATCGGACGTGGAAACCAGGCGCACGTACGTATATGCGGGGGATATCGTTGTTGCCTTCATGTGGAAAAGCGATGCTGTGAACCAATGAAGGACGGAATCTACCGTTGGCCCGTCTCATGCCCCGCTGATCGCAGAATCGGACAATCATGCTGTTACTTGCTGACAGCAGGCGCAGCCAGCCATGGGTCGTCAACGAGCTCTTTCGCCGTGGCCCTCCGCTCTGGTGCAAGTTGCAGACACCGCTTCAGGAAGGCTTCAGCCGCATCGACTTCGTCACCGAGCTCCGAAAACGACTCCAGCAGCTTGCGCAAAGGCCACGTAGGCTCCTCGTGATCCGTAAAATGCGCGAATGTTCCTAATCAAAATCGAAGGGAGGTCATAGTATGCTACAGCACCGCAGAGGAGTGACATACCATCCTGCTTGAAGTATTTGTCTCGATGCTTACAATTCTCCAGTGTAGACGCTTCAAACTGGGCATCAAGAGCTTCAGTCATCCGAGCTAGATGGTCCTCCTCGTAGCTCCACAATCTTTCGCGATTGGGTTCGAAGAGCCAGAATCCGACAAGCCATTCGGTGACCTGCCCAATGCGAAGGTTAAAGTCACGTTCGAAACATGACTGCATGGAACGGAGCCTTACGAGGCAGCCCACGCTCCATATATCCGCAGGAGTGCTCCAGGGATGGCCGAGAATAACTTCGGGTGCCCGGAGGGCGTCGGGCTGGATGAGCTCCTGAAAATGGTGCTCGATCCAGTGCGCTGCATGCCGATGGTATCTCAGCGCGGTCCTTCCATTCGAGAACTGCATTAGCAAACTCACAGTGGCCAACGTCGGCGAGTACGACGTCGAGGTCCCGTTCATGAATGGAGGCATCGACGGACAAGGGCAACACTTGCGAGACGACTGGAACGACTGAGGCGTTGCCCTCGGTTCCACAGTCGTACGTGACTGACGGGTTCTCGGCGAGTTCGTGCGCGACGATGGTGCATAGATCCCGCGGGCGGAAGAGGATGTTGTCGTTCTTGAGATCTGAGAGCTTACACCGTCAACGTGCGCTGTACCGCATCTCATTGCTTCCATACCTGTATGGACTATACCGCACACATCATGCAGATACTCCAAGCCGAGCAAGACTTGCCGTACCACTCGCTTGACTATGCTGGGCGCAACGCGACGATCGTTATCGTCACGCAGCTTGCGGATATAGTCGACGCCATATCCGAGGGCCTCTGTAACGAGACAACGGTGAAGTCCATGTGTACCCCTGATGTCGAAGGCATTCAAGTAGGCGAGGTTATGGCGATAGCCTCGGTGAGCGTGGTCGGCGTTTGCGATCTTCTCTAGCATGCGCTGTTCGTCTGACCTTTGGTCAGGACCGGCCGACAAGGCTTTGGTAGCTTCGCAGGTCAATATCTTGAGCGCGACAAAGCTATCTTGGCTGCTTTCAGAGGTCAGCGGATTATACATCGAGAGAACTCCAACGAGGCGCCTACCCGCGATCCCTTGCAAGCCAGACACTGGAGTATTGGCCCCAGCCGAGCTTGCGTACGATGCAATAGCGACCTCGTTCTAATCGCTGCCCTAATCTCGCAGCAAAATAGCCAGGATTGTCGCGACCGCCTTCCCTCAAGTCCTCCTCTGGAAAGCCACTAACGGAGCCCGCTGAGCTAGAAATGCTGCTGTGAGCGGGAGAAGTTGACATGCCACGGTGCGTGAGGAATGGTGGTGAACTGGAGAAAGCAAGGCAGTGTACAAGTCGGGATGACGGACGGACGAAGTGTGTATACTCAGGCCGCCCGTGCGCTCTAGTGAGGTGCAATAAGGTAGACGTGTTCAGTCTAGGCAGCATTAGGCTATTGCATGGCGCACACGACCAAGTCACAGCGATCCTCAGAACGACGGTCGCGGTCGCGGTTCAAGTCGATCGCCTCAAGCTTCAAGATCAAGTCTCTGCGGCTACGCCACTGGCCTGTGCTACTGTACAGAAACCGGCGCGCGTAGACTCGGAGAACAGATGCAGGTCGAGAACAAAGTCGACTCCAGTACTGAAGACACTGGCCGGTAATGATAAACACATTTGAGACGATTTGACTCACTCTCGGTCCACGCCGTAAGCACCACAATGCCATGGGTGGCTGCTGCTTGTCTCCTACAACAGAACACTTACCATTCCCACCGACCGAGCCACCGTCTCAGACGTCTTTACCCTCGGGATGCTTCACGAATGCATGCCGCTCGGGAAGTTCGAACCTAAATCCTGGTACGAGGATATTTGAACTGTTACACGTGCGAAGTATGCCCCCGAGCTTCTCGCATTGCATCAATCGTCCGTTGTCGCTGACCAAGCTCAAAGCCCCGTATCGTGATGCCTCCAACGACTTACTGCTGAAGCGCAATGCGGCCCTGCAATTGACAGAGCAGGCCCTGGCGACATATTTGTCGCGAACCATATGCTGCGTGTTGCGATCGAAGTAGCATACAGCGAGAGCATGGGGGAAAGAGACGACATAACGCGACCGACATGGAATACACTATGCGAGGGGTTTTGTCGGGCGCCTCGATGCGCGTGCAGTGGAGGGCGTCCGGTGAACAGGGAGATTTTACCGCCCAGCGCCCGGCACGTTGCGGCGGTCTCGCCGGGGGCCGCGATCGGGGACCGCGATGACGGGCACGACCACGTTGACAGCAACGGAGTCGAAGTTGAGGGAGCGCAGGAGATCCTACAAAGTGAGGGCGAGTGAGTCAAGGGATGCGGTTGTACGGACGGGACCGTATGCAAGGTGAAGGACCAAACGCACCTTGGTGTCAGGGTCGACCTCGAGGCCGTTGACGGAGGTGTCGAGGGCGGAGACCTCAGGGACGTAGTTGTCCTTGCGCTCACGCTCCTCCTCCTGGAGCTTGAAGGAAATGCCGCGGACGGGACCCTTCTGGATACGCTTCATCAAGTGGGTCGTGAAGCCAGCGACCTTGTTGCGGAGGCGTTTCGAGGGAACGTCAGCCTATAAGATCGCTTCAGCACCAAGTCCTAGCTCGAGTTTATGTGTACGCACAACTTCATCGATGATACGCTTGTTCGTGTGGAAGTCAAGCGTGAGACGCGGGTAGCTGGCGGGCAACGATGAGCCTCTGAAATCGCCGTTACGACGAACGCATGTACTGACTACTTCTCGATGAGCACCCGGGAGGCCCTCTTGGTGGTCTTCGTGCGAACGCGGCCCTGCACACAGCATACACGGTCAGAATGCGGAAGCGCGGGGAGACGAGCGAGCAGACCATGTTGGATGATGAGGAGGCTAGAGAGGGCGGAGATGACTTGCGGGTTGCTGGGCTTGCGGCTGGGCTTGCTGGCTGAGGGATGCTCGCCGACGACCGACACAGCGAAAGTGAATGCCGGCAACGCCCGGGTGGCTGCGAGGAACTGTACAGCTGCAGCCACAGCCGCTCGCCCCTGCGCGCCTACTGAGACTTGGACGCCCTCCTCGCTTGCCGCCGCCGCCCTCCTCAAGACCCTCCAAGGTGAATACGCTCTCCTCGCTGCTACGCGCGAGCAGAAGAGCACTGGTCGATTGAACCCGCGCGGTCCCTCCGCAGCCTGTCTTCGCCGAAGCTCGTCTTGACTCGTGCTTTCCGTAGCGCGACACTCGGACGAGCGTGTATAGCTTACTCCAGGTCTTTTCTCTTCGCTTTTAGCTCCGGCTCTTCACCGTCTCTCTCGTCTGCCCACCATGGTCCGCGTCTCTGTTTTGGTGCGTCGTCTCTTTCTGCGACTTTGCTTGCGTAGCTTTGGTGGTAACATGAGAATGATGGCATGTTAGAACGACTGCCTGGTGAGTTCAGTTCATAAGTCACAATTTGGGCTAGAGCCTTACACTGTTCCGCAGAACAACATTGTCAACGCCGAGCGGCGGGGCAAGCGCCAGGTCCTCGTCCGACCTTCCTCCAAGGTCATCGTCAAGTTCCTCAGCGTCATGCAGCGTCACGGTGAGTCTCCGTCCCTTACCACCGCCACCTTTCGGCTGCGAATCCTCGGGGTGATAACTACAGTTGACGAGGTCGTGCCTCCACCTGTCTGCTGTTTTAACGCTCCGAGACATCAACGAGCTGTCTGTACATACAACGCACGTCCGGCTCATTCCCACCGGACGTCTGTTCACTTCAGAGACTACATTCTATACGGATTACAGCAAATGCACGGGGTCATATGCTGATGATGTCGGTTTCGTTTTACAGGCTACATCGGCGAGTTCGAGATCGTCGACGACCACCGCTCCGGCAAGATCGTTATCCAGCTCAACGGCCGGCTGAATAAGACGGGTGTCATCTCTCCCCGCTACAACATCCAGGCACCCCAGATTGAGTCGTGGGTGAACTTGCTCCTGCCTGCTCGTGGCTTCGGCATCATCATCCTCGTAAGTTGTCTGTTATACTGTGGGAGTGACCGTGCTAATTGCGGCGGTACAGACGACATCGTCTGGCATCCTCGACCACGAGGAGGCGCGTCGCAAGAACGTCGGTGGCAAGCTGCTGGGCTATGTGTACTAGGGTGTTCTACGACGTCGATGCCTTGGGCATCTCTAAAATGATCATGCATGCTCGATGCTGTGTTTGCGCCATGTATTATTGTCTGCGTGCTGAACGTAGCTGTCTGTATACCAGCTGTACTGTACGACGAGTGCGATGAGGAGAGGTGGCCGGATATGTCTAGCGCGGCAACATGTGATTGTGCCTTCTGTGGCTAGACGCCTTGACGTGGCTGGGTTCGAACACCACGGCCTCTGCACGCGACTTGGTCTGTTCCACCACTCGCCGTCTAGCGTCCCTGCTCGCCGTCCATCTTGTGTACCTCGTCGTCTCCTGCGACAATTCTACCCTCTTACGACCCTACACGCTGTAGCATGATCACCGCTAACGACGCGTTTCAACTCAGTCTGAAGCACGAACCCAGTCGCCTCGGACTCCACTCCTCCTCCAAGCTCTCCTTCCTCTCTGGTTCGCGGCGATCCCAGTCCCCTGTCTCCACGCGCGCATCGTCCTCCGACCGACCATCAATGTCCACTAGACGTTCCGGCGCAGCGTCTGCGTCCCCCGCCCTCAACGGCAACGCAGACGCCCATACCAACGGCCACTCGCCCCAGCAACCGAACGGCCAGGCGCAAACAACAGCTAAGCACGCGCGCAAGGGCTCACGTTCGGCGGCGAAGGGCAAGAAGATTGTCATACAGCGTACCGTCGCGGAGAAGGTCGTCGTCGACTGGGAGATTCCGCGAAAGGCGCTGCATTCGTCGATTGGTGAGTGCGGAATGCGTTTTTTTCTGTTTGATCGACGGGCTGAATGGGCGTTGGTGCGAAGGTGTCTTGACTCTGTATCTCTACTACTCCCATGGCTCGCCGCGGACCGTCGTCGTCGCGCTCGCGAGCGGCCTTGCGTTCATCGTCCCGTGCGATATCCTCCGGCTCCGCTCCGCTAGGTTCGAACGGCTGTTCGAGAGGAGCGTCGGATTCCTCATGCGCGAAAGCGAGAAGGTGCGTCTTGCAACTGTCCGTTCGTGCTCATCGCCACACGTCTTGACGCGTCGCCCCCGCAGAATTCAACGAATGGCGTGATATGGTACATCACCGGCGTCATGTTCGCCCTCGCCGTATACCCTCTCGACATCGCCGTAGTCTCTATCCTCATGTGAGTCGGGAGACCCTCCTTATGCGCGACGCATGGTTTGACACCCACGTAGTTTGTCCTGGGCTGATACCGCCGCGTCTACGATCGGCCGTCTCTTCGGCGCACGCACCCCCAAGCTCCCCGCCCGCCTCCCGCTCCTCCGCCTCCCCCTCGCGCCCCGCAAGTCCGTTGCTGGATTCATCGCAGCCGTCGTCACCGGTGCGGCCATCGCGATCGGCTTCTGGGGCTGGGTCGTCCCCCAGGTGGGTGAGCCGAGCAGCTGGCAATGGCCGGTGGTCGCGCCGACGACCGGGAATCCGAGTATCCTTGGTGCAGCGGGGGCATGGTTGGGCCTCGGCGTGTTGGGCGTTGTCGCTGGGCTTATTTCAGGCATTACGGAAGCTCTCGGTGCGTCGCGTGCAGCCTTTGTTTGGTGATAACACTCATCCACAGTTCGCTGTGCAGATCTTGGAAATCTGGACGACAACCTTACACTGCCTATCATCTCCGGTGGATGCCTCTGGGGATTTTTCAAACTCGTAGAGGCGTGGAGCGCCTGAACTCACAGTACATGGTATTTATGCCTGCCCTGTAGAACTACCATACGACTTGTGCCCCGGGTACTAGTGTAGTATAATGCTTTGTAGATGCCTTCGAGACATTCGTCTCCTTTACCCCTTTGTTCATTAGTGCAGGATGCTTCGTTGGACGACATTCGGTTCCGTCTGCATCTGCCACTTGCAAGAGCAAGGTTCTGAGGTCGAACTCGACAGCGGTGAGTGTCTTCCCGTTCTGCATGCTGTTAGTGTGATCACGACTCGGCTCCCTGCTCTGCGGTCGCTTCTGTATCCTGGAGTACGCGTGGGTGGGTTTTGTCCTGTGGTGAGTCCTTATTTTCTCTGGCTGTTCGAGATGACCGCGCTGGCAGTGAGTCGGTGCGCTGGGCGCCACACAGAAGCCTTTGCTCGCGGTGCACATAAGGAGCCAAGCTCTCGAACAAGGGTCGTGCTAGCATTCTCAATAACGCGTGCTCGCAGACACCGTCAGCGTTGCCCTCGGCCCCAAGGGCACATAGGCTCTCCAGCTGGCCGCAACTGACATGTTCGCTGTCTCTGTAGGTTGCAACATCGTCATCGAGTGATTATTCGGAGGCCCGAAAATCACAAAGGGTATGTGGACTTATTCCGCCTCTATTATAGGGGCTTTTTGACCAATCCTTAGGGTGAGGATGGGGTGAGGATGGGTGAGGAAGGCATTTTCACGTTCTGAGCATTAAACGTCTCACCCTCGCAGCATGAATCTCAGCGTGCATAACCCGTGTTCGCGCCATGGCGCGACTGCGGATGCGAGGTACTCTTACCCGGTTCGCGCCATGACGCGAACACGGGTAACATGCAGTCTCCATTTGAGTCTGCGACTGCCTTCTGCCAGTCACCCTTACCCGCAATCGCGCTATGGCGCGATTGCGGATGAGTCCGCACATCCATTGCCTTGTTTGGCAAGTCCGAGCGCCCGCCCGATCTCACAGGCACCCACCGACTTGCTCGTGTGCCACAGAGGGCATGCATCTGTGGTGTACCACATCATCCATTACACCCTCCGCATGCGGCGTCCATTCCGTGTTGTGCGTCAGTGATGTGCAGTGACAGGGAGGCGAGATCACGTCAGCCACCTGCTCAGCCACCGACGGGCGCTCACACGATCTCCTGCCCACAACCACGATCTCCCGCCTCTCCTGCCTCCTGCCTCCCTCTCTTTTACATCCAGCAAGCCCACCACGCCCTGGGGTGATGTGCGTACCTGCGCATGAAGACAGCCGACACGGAGATTGTGTGCGCGTAAGGTACGTGCACGCAAGATGACCTCTGTGAGTGCGAAACACCGTGGTACGTGGGTTCCTTTTTTATCTCAATCGCAGCCAATGCTTACTGACTTGTAAGCTGGTCGAGGCCGCGCGGTGCAAGCGGTGTGTGAATGACGGGCGAGATGAGTGTAGGGTGCCCTTCGTGAAGACGTGCTGTCACCGCTGTATGAGGAGGAAGGTCAACTGCTCGCTCACGGTAAGTCATGTTGTATTTCTGTCTTTCTCTGTGACGCGCTCACTCGCTACAGGACCAACGAGCCTCTGAGGCGGTTGACTCGCCGCGCGCGTCCCTGGCACCTGTGCTGCAGAATAATTCCGCACCCGACTCTCTACCACGTGCACGCTCGTCATCGCGTTCGCCCGCGCCTTCTCCATCGCATTCGCCCTCGCGTTCTGTCACTCGCTCGACGCCCGCATCGCCGCCCAACGTTGTATCCGACTCATCATCCCCGCTGCCGGCCGGGCGTATCGCATCTGCACAGTCGCACTCGCCCGCTTCTTCTGCAAGCCCATCGACCGTCTCAGTGGCGCAGATGATGGACGTGGATCCTGTGTCGCCAGGAACATCAAGCAGTGTTGACGCCGGTGCTGGGCCTTCTAGCTTTGGAGCCCATCGTGTCGCGAGACGTAAGTGTTCATTCTTTGATTGAGAAACGGAACACTCATGCTGGTACAGGCAAACTCAACAAGCTCGACACCAATGCGATCATCCGCGATGTCAAGCGATCATCGGATCTCCCTATGGCCGAACGATTGAACATCCATCAGGGGGTGATCGCGCGGCTCATCAACGAGGTCGCCAGATTGCGGGGTGCCCTTCAGGCGACGAAGAAGAAACGTGCTCGGTATGGGGGTGATGAAGATGATTGAGTAGGAAGGTCGGGATAGTGTATCGCATCGTGCATGTATGTAAACCACATGTACTACCACTTCTGGAGCATGCTCGACATATGTCTGTTCAATCTGACCACCGAACTATGCACTCGATCGACGATCTGAGACGTGCAAATAATTAATTAACACACATGCTACCCGCACTCGCGCCGTAGCGCGAATGCAGGTACAAATCTGCGGCAGCTCGACGGATTTTGATGGTTCCAAACGGCAGGTACGATCACGTCAATTCATTCATTTTAGCGAGCGATACTACGACCTCCCACAGTCAACAAATACATTTACAGTAGTTACGCGCAGTGTCACGAGTGAATCGATCTACCCGCGTTCGCGCCACGGCGCGAACGCGGGTAACAACAATGTGAAGGGATGCGATGGTGTTACCCGCGTTCGCGCCGTGGCGCGAGTGCGGGTAGTTGCACCGTTTTCAATACAAGTCACTTCCGCATCTTCCTGACGTCCTTCGAGAGCTTCGCGAGGCGGGACTCGAGCGTCGCGGCGCGCTGGTTACTGTCCTCAAGGTCGCTCTCGAGCTTTGCGACCTTGCGCTCGAGAATAGCGACCCTGCGCTCCGCCGCCTCTACCTTGTTGGCGGCGTAATGCGCATTATAGTGACCTACAGTAAACATGGGGGGGGTTGTGGTGGGGTTGTGTTGCCCGATATAGGAATTACTATATATGGGCATAACCATATAAGGCAAGTGGTGACATTTCTCCACTGTGTGAGTAGTACATATGCACCAAAAGATGCCTCATAGGAGGGCGCGCGCGATCGCGCGCGCCCTCCTAAAATGTATGCTGGATGTGTCATGACAAGGTACATTAAGGAGGACGCACGCGACCATGCGCGACCTCCTAAACACGTATATTATGGAGATGGCATACATACCAATTAGGAGGGCGCGCGCGATCGCGCGCGCCCTCCTAATCGTACCTATATCAGCGTCTATTTCAGTGTGCATACACAGCACATGTCCAATCAAAATGTGTCTTATAGGAGGGCGCGCGCGACCGCGCGCGACCTCCTAAACACAGATATTCTGGACATGTATGGGATGGTGCGTGCACCCATGATCCATGGTATAGGAGGGCGTGCGCGATCGCGCGCGCCCTCCTACATGGCATGTGTACCGGCGTCTATTCTGCCAACGTATACGGTGTGTGTGCATATATATCTGCTAAATAGGAGGGCGCGCGCGATCGCGCGCGCCCTCCTACCGAGGTGTATTTGGGCATGCATAGCATGGTGCGCGCACCCCTGATGCATGTCAAAGGAGGACGTGCGCGACCGCGTGCGCCCTCCTTGTCACGTGCCATAATATTCCACACATGTGACTCATCTGTTTGCATGATGGTGTGATCAGTCCCTTCCCTTTGATCCACAGACCATCTGTGTGCGCCAGGTACGTTCTTGCTCTCACCATGTCCCCTACCACAGCACTCAGCGCTGGCCAGTCACCATGGACCGTCCAGCATGGTCTGACCGGATTCGTGTCGTCCTCGAAGCTGCTGTGCTCGTCCGGCTGATCCACAAACACACGGAGCAATTCGTGCAATCGCACGTTCCCGTCGGTCCCGCATACGTCCCGCTCACCATCTACGAGATCTACCAAAAATGGCACGAGCACATGAAGGAGTGGCTCCGCATCATATGCGTCCGTACAATCACCGACCCGCAACCCCTCAACATGCTCTATGTACGCTCAGAGATCGATCGACTCGAAGCGGTCATGATCGCATTGGCCAACTTCATCACCCCCTTGTACAGGCACTGGAGCACCCCCAGATTGCCCGAATCATTGCGCATCCACACTCATGATCGTGATGAATGGACGCACATCGCGCGGTCCACTATCAGTCTCATGTGCTTGGTGAGGGAGACTGTTGATTACTGGCACAGTATGTTCTCTGCATCACAATTAGTCTATTCAGCATACTGACTCATCACACAGAAATACTGGACAAGAATTATGGCATGTACCACACCTTTATTACATCGGTAGCTACTCACCCTCCATTGCTACAGTCGATGCAGGCATACTCTGGCAGGATCCACCCATCAAGCGGATCCTGTACAACCATCATGCCAAACACGCCATTGACCTCGATACCGCCGCGCAAGAGCGCAACACACTTGTTGGCTCATCAGGAAAAACCCACTTGGCTTGGCAAGATTGGGTGAAGCTTTACAAGATAAGTCGAACATATATGAGGCCATGTAAGACCTATCCTACTTGGGCATGTACAACTCCAGCTTGCTGCACTTGTAAAAGCCTTGTAGACTTGAATAAATGTAGATTAATGTCTGTGGTGCCTGTTCAAAAGACGTTGTAATTTCTTGTCATCCCAAGAATACTTTCCAAGAGACTTCATTTGTATTCAAAGCTTCAATACAAGCTGTTGCTCATTGTTCTCAGTTCTGCATTGAAGTGACATGACAACAATGACACAATTGTATTCATTGAACTGTAGTATACTGTATACTTTTAAATGGTTCGTCACCCAAGTGTGACTGTGACCGGCCTGACGAAAATTTGTATTCGTCAAATTACCCGATTAGGTATACTACCTACCTGATTGGCGCGTAGCGCGCGCCGCAGTCTACGCCGTCTCAAGCCTGTGACGCGTTATTCACCGATTTCGTTCGTCGGGCGCTGTGACACGTGACGACGAATCATTTAAAGTATACAGTATACTTTGCAATTGTATCTACTGTATGCTCTGAATCGTAGTACTAGGGAGTGTACATTCACCTATATAATGGAGAACATGCATAGGAACATGCGTAACAAGGTAGGAGACAATGCACAAATGGAAATGAGAACAAGAAGATCAATGCAAGAGCAGAGCGACAAAGAAGAGAAACGCGCCACGAACCGGATGCGCCACCAAGGCCACCGTGCGTTGACGAGGTCCTATGCGATAGCACGGTGTCCGATATAATGAGCAACGACGGGCGCACGACGATCTACCACACGCACGGCGTCGGGTGGGCGTACCAGTCCTAGCCCTTCGCCTTCTGCGTCCCCGAGGCGCGGTCATCGGATATAAAGGGCGAGCCCTCGACCGGCCCGTTTGCTTCAGCATCGGCGGCGAGGGACTCTTGCTCAATGACGTGGGGCGTCCCGTGGGTGCTGTGCGAGGCGATGCGGATGTTCGCGTCGACGAAACCCGGTGGCGTCGACGGCGATGCGGACGATGCGGGGCTCGTCTAAGTCGAGTACGACTGTTCAGGCGTGTCGGGCGTGTCGGGGCTCGTGGGCGGACTTGGGTACGCCGTGTACGCCGTGCTGGCGTCGACGGGCATGGGAGTGGGCTTCGGTGGCGACGTCGAAGGACGCGCGGCGGGCGAAGTTCCGGGTGGTGGTCGACGTCGTGGCGCCGTATGGCGTCGTCGACGGTACTGGTGTCGGTGCAGGCTATTGGAGCACGTACGTGGGGTATGGCCCTTGGCCTTGAAGTCCCTCCGCACCTTCGCCTCGAATTCCTTCAGCGCTGTCGGTCCCTGGCCGACGATGCTTCATGATCATGACTTGTTAGAGTAGGTGTCGTCAAAGATGACCTGGAACGCGCCCGATGATCCGCCGACGATCCGCAGCGGGAACGCTGTTAGGCATTGGAGGAGGTAGAGGGCTGCGAACGTCACCGAGGTGTGCAGTCGCATTCTATGGAGGGTGTGGGCGAGAAACAAAGCGAGAGGCGCCTGTCGTCGCAGGACAGGCTACCACACGCACGGCGTCGAGTGGGCGTACCAGTCCTGGCCCTTCGCCTTCGCCGAGGCGCGGTCGGTCGATATGGCGTCGGATATTGAGGGCGAGCCCTTCGCAGGAAAAGAGTCGAACGTGTTAGACCTCGACAGCGACCGGCCCATTTGCTTCTGCATCGGCGGCGGCACAACGGCGGCGACGGACTCCTGCTCGATGGGGTGGGGCGTCCCGTGGGTGCTTTGCGAGGCGATGCGGATGTTCGCGTCGACGAAACCTGGTGGCGTCGACGGCGATGCGGACGATGCGGGGCTCGTCGAAGTCGAGTACGACTGTTCAGGCGTGTCGGGCGTGTCGGGGCTCGTGGGCGGACTTGGGTACGCCGTGTACGCCGTGCTGGCGTCGACGGGCATGGGGGTGGGCTTCGGTGGCGACGTCGACGGACGCGCGGCAAAGCTCGGCGTGGTGGTCGACGTGGCGCCGTATGACGTCGTTGACAGTACTGGTGTCGGCGCAGGCGAGGGGAGCACGTACGTTGGGTATGGCCCGTGGCCCTTGAAGTCCCTCCGCACCTTCGCCTCGAACTCCTTCAGCGCTGCTGGCTTGATGTTGAGTTGCCACTCGAGGTAGGAGCACATCTCCCGCTCCATCTGGTTGATTTCGCGGAGGGCAAACATGCCTTGTCTGACGATGCTCCACGACTTGTTGGAATAGGTGTCGTCGCAGATGACTTTCGACGCGATCATGAAGGCGGAGATGAAGAGACGGTGGCCCGACGATCCGCAGGCGGCGGGGAACCGCGCTTTTAGACGTTGGAGGAGGTAGAGGGCGGCGAAGGTCACCGAAGTGTGCAGTCGCGTTCTATGGAGGGCGTAGGCGATAAACAATGCGAGCGGCGGCGACAGTGCTGGCGGATTGGTGGTGGATAACGAAGGGAGGTCGGGGCACGCAAACAAATGCGTCACGAACCTCGCGCAGAGCTTGGCCGTCTCTTCGTGGCCGTAGTACGAGTCAGGCTGGAGGAATATTGTTAGCGTTCAGTTGCTACGTCAGAATGGGTACTCACGATGCCATGGTGCGCGCTATGTCCGCTAGTTCCACTAGATGGCGCTGGCGGCGGTCTTGACGAAGTAATCTTGCTCGGCCTCCGAAAAGGCGAGGGGTGGCGGGCGGCAGAGGGACCTGAGACAGCAGCCATGATGGGATAGTAACAGAGCGTCGAGACAGAGCCACCGAGTGGGCGACAAATGGTGGCGGCGGAGGGAGACTGGAGGGGATATAAGTCAGCACGCTCCGGGTATGGCGACGCAGAAGCCTTGGAAGGGGCCAAGCAAGCGAGGGAGCGGGGACAAGAGGGGCGCATGCGAGGCACGCGAGAGGGGCCATGGGTGAGAGTATGCGAATGTGTGAGTGGGCAAGAGGGCAGGTAGGTAAGCAGAAAAGCGGCGGGCCGGCCAGCAAGCGATAGGGCAACGGCAAGCAGGCGGGAATACGAGGCCGGGCTGGCGGGTGAGCAGCGCGGGTGGGCTGGCAAGTGATTGGATGCGTGGATGAGGAAGCAAGCAAGTGGATGCGCAGGTGGATGCGCAGATGGACGCGCGGGCGATTGGACACGCAATCAGGCGGAGGCACAAGTGGGCGGACGCGCAAAATAGATGGAGAGTAGTTGAGCAGGTAGACGTACATAGGCGGCCAGACTAGAAAGTGAGCAGACGGTCGAGTGAGCAGGATATCGATTGAGCAGGCGGTCGAGTGAGTATGATAGCATGCGAGTGTTTGCGTAGTACAGACAGAAGCACTAGGCTGAGTGATACGTCTGCTCGCCGGCGCACTGACGAAAAGGATGTGGGTCAATAGTTCCAACAAGGACGTCCCTGGTGACATACTTACGATCCCTCAATGCCTCGCTTTCCCTTGCCATGGCTTGCCTCATCGCCGTTGCCCTGCCCTAGCATTCCTGTCCCGTACTTATCGTGTTTGAGGTGACCTTGCCATTCGGTACGTATTGGATGCCGTGAGATGCGATGCGGTCGGGCAGTCAAGTTGGCTAATGGTGAGCCAGAGCTGCGCTGAGGACGTGAGCAGTGCGTTGGGAAAGTCAGAAGCGGGCGTCTATAACTTGCATCTGCGCTCGTGCAACGTCCGCTTTCTCGCCCATTCCTTTTCTTGCGACCTCATTGGTATGTATAGTAGACTTGTGAAATAGATAATGATTGAAACAGTAGACTACGGTGTGAAGTACCAGTACATTTAAGTCTACCATAATGTCTGGTAAGCGTATTTAGTACCCCAGTTGTTCAAGAGGAACTTAGTAGCCTTGTCCAGTACAGTATTCGACGTCCAGTCTTGCGGTACTTGAGCAGGTAAATCTACGGACAAGGGCTTAGGGAATTTGGGGATCAACTGACACGACTGACGAATCAGTCTTAACGGTACTATATCGCCCGCTGTCGTCCCATCCACTCTCAACGGCATCTTCTGGACGTCGTACATCATATGTATCGGGTCTGCCGATGCGGGGAGCTTCGCGTACCACTCGATGTACGCCAATGGACCTGAGTGAGCCCATTCTTCCGGTGCAGGCATATCCGCCATCATCCCATGCTGACGTATCTTCTGAGGCAAGCGGAAAATGACCTTCACCCGCCCGATTCTGGTACCTAGATTTCCCCGGTCAGTAGCTTGTAAGTGGGTATATATTCTGGACATACCTTGCAGTCCCGTTGCCTCCGCATCATCACCCTGTAAGACCACTACTGTATCGAATCTCGCAGCGTCTGTTCCGCACGCCGGTTTGGCTTTGACAGCGTCGCGTTCGATTTGAGTGTCGGTAAGGGGGATCGTCGTGAACTTGAAGTTATAGAAGACGTCCAGACGCGAGAAAGGTAGGTACGTGCTTGCCATGTCAAGCTCCGTCAGGGTAAGTCGACGGCCGAGTTTGAGTGAGTAGATATATTGGTTCAAGGCTTTGGTGAACCCGCGAGCGTTGTGTTTGTCGGCGATCGACTGAATCGGTTGCTGGACGACGGACGGATGCTTGGGCATCATGACGCCAGTTCTGGGACGATGAGGGTGAGGTTCTGGAGGGATGCTAGAGTTGTCGGTGTTGCAGGAGTCCTCTCGAAGCCTCTGGCGAAGCGCCTCGAACATAGCGATTTTTCCTGGCGGTCCAACCACTTGACCATCTGAGGTCGTGCGTCGCGATGGTTGGATGCTCGCCACGCTTTTTTCGCGCAGTCGATGTGCAAGCGTTCGAACATCTCGGTATTATAGGGGATTTTCGACCAATATTCGGGGTCAGGGAGGGGTCAGGGGCAGATTTCCACAAAAAACTGGACCTCTGCGCATGGAGAACACCCATCAATTTCCCATTTCCCTACCCGCACTCGCGCTACGTGCGCCATTGCGGGTAAACGACCACTGTCCGAGACTGTTACCCGCACTCGCGCTACAGCGCAGATGCGGGTGAATAGAGGGATCGTTACTCTACACAACACACTAACACAGTACATAATAATATAGCTACGTCAATGATTCATGCGTCACTCATGCACTTACTACCGAATACCCATTTTGTAGGGGTATTTTACCCCTTTCGCGCTGCCGGCACGAGTGCGGGTAAAGAAGCTTACGAATCAGTCATTTACCCGCACTCGCGCCGACGGCGCCAATGCGGGTAATGACACACTAATTATGTGACACGCTACCCGCACTCGCGTCGCCAGCGCGAGTGCGGGTAAATAACAATAGAATTACATGAACAGTACCCGCACTCGCGCCGGCGACGCGAGTGCGGGTAATTGTAGTACAATTTGATGTACCGTTACCCGCACTCGCGTCGCCGGCGCGAGTGCGGGTAAATAACCATAGACCGGTAGCATCGAGAGACCGGATCCATTGATCTTAATCGGTATCTTTACCCGCACTCGCGCTGGCTGCGCGAGTGCGGGTAATGTCACACGATCATGTGCTTCGGACGTATCCGTAGCCATGCGTTCGGGGCACACTTACCTTGTTAAACATACGCCCACAGATCGATCGCGCGTTCGCGCACATCTCTACGCTCTTCATCTCACTCTGCTTGTCATCTGTGCTGTGCCATGTCTGACCGTGGCTCGTCTCGGTCGCCTGGCCTTCGGATCAGTCGCTGCAGTATGAAGAGGTACGTACCGTTATCAAATCAGTGGCCGATCGACACTGACAGTTGTCAATGTAGATTCAACCGGACTTGGACGTGATCGGGGGATCCCAATGCCCATGACGGCCGGTCAGGGCGCTGAACAGGATCGGGAGGCTGAGCTTCTCGCAGAGGCGGCGGAAGCATGCCTCGGCTTCACGCTCGTGCCGGCATCGCCCTGGCTTATGAGAGCAATGCAGGTCGACTATTTGTACCAACGTTGGAACCCGCGCCCGCTCGATGCTCACCACCGCGAGGGTATCGTGAAAGACCTGAAGCACGAGCCTCGCAACGTACTCAAAGAGAACGCGCTTCTGCTCGCCGTACCCGGTGGATCGGTCAGCCCGGAGTCGTTCATCGTATCCGGTCACAAGGGCTCGAAGACGCCGAAGCTGCAGCTTGCAGCCCAGGCGATTGAGGACGAGAAATCGAAGGTCGTGCTTGACGTGATCGCCGGGCAGCATCGCCTGCACGCGTCTGCCGACTGGCACCAGGACGGTGAGAATGCGATCGTGCGCACGGAGAAGCGCGTGGACGATTGGAAGGCCTCGTTCAAGACGTCGGAGGCGTGGAGGGCCGAACTCAAGCAACGTGAACAGGACGTGGAGAATGCGCATGCGTACATGCACGAGCGGGCGTGGTGGTTGGCGGAGGTCTTCGATAGCGGTGCGTTCGTATCGTTCTCACAAATCTCGCACGATCACTCATACCATCCTTAGATAAACTCTCACCTGCGGCGATCAACACGCTCGCGCGAAACCGCGACGCACGGAAGAAGGTGGAGGGGGATCAAGAGAAGTTTACGATGGAGATGAAATCACTGTGTGAGATCAAACCGTCGCAACTCGTCCAAGTCCTGCGCGATAAGCAGGAGACCCACAAGGAGGCTCAGCAGGCGGAACGACAGGTCAAGGGCGGGCACCACGCAAACACGATGTTCTCGCGCATCGTGCACTGTCTTCCGCTCGCACGATTCTGCATCGCACTCACGTCGCTCGGGTCCCACTTTGAGAATACCGGCATCATGCGGTGGCGAGAACTCGAGCAGGAAGCGACGACGACATTTGGAGTGAGTATCAAGTTAATCCATTTTGATTGTGGCTAACTATCTACGTCATACAGGCGGTCATCTACCCCGTCCTCGACTTGCACCGGACGATGGGCCTGATCGGCTCGAAGCAGGATTTCCCGCTGTCGGACGACAAGGTTACGCAAGCATGTACGGACTGGGATGCGTTCGTACACGCGCACCACGCGAAGGAGGGCGAGAAGATATACGGTGCGGACGGCCAGGAGAGTGCCGCGCTGGACACCATCAAGGAGTACGGTACGATGAACCGGCTTCGGTCAGCGTTCCTGCGTGCGGTGCCCGACTACTCTATGTACACTCCGGAAGTCTTCGAGGCTCTGGAGATCTTGCACCAGAAGCACATCGTCGAGGACGATCCGCGCCTGCTGTACCTGCGGACGACTGACGCTTGCAAGCAGATGCGTGCGTACGGTGATGCGTTGCATGCTGCCATGGCTGACCTCCTGCCATGCGACACGGATGCGGAGATTGCGCATCGTGCAGCGGTCCTCGCGCGGATCCGGTTCGTGTACCATCCGTGGAGTGTGGAGGCGCAGGGCGCCGCGGTTGTCACGGCCGCACCGCTGATCACGCACGGCTTGATTTCGTGCCTGTTGGTTGACCGTGCGACGCACGAGTTGGGATGGATCTGGGTAAGTACATCGCTCCGTGCTCTGGTGATTGTTACTCACCGGTGTCAGCTCGCGTTCGTGCTCGAGCCGATGTCGCTGTTTGCTTGTGCGGTCGGCAACGACCTGCGCTACAAGTCGGCCGGTGCCTTGGTGGGCGCGTTGACTGCGCTTGAGCTGATGGGCGGTCTGAAGAAGCACATTGGGCCGGTGAGCGAGAGCCTGGCCGCGAAGGTCAGTGGTACACAACATACAGATCGGAGACTGTGCTCACCGGATGATGTCAGATCGTGATGTTGTCGTGGGCAAAACGGACACGGTTCATGCCGTTGCTGGCCTACTGTTACGGGAGGCTGACCGCTCAGCAGATCGAGTTCGACACCGAGTACAAGCACATACGTACCGGGATGGACAAGCCGATTGCGGCCGGTGTCACGGACATCGCCCCAGGTAGTGCGCGCGGTTCTGCTAACAAGGAACGTAAGCCGGCGGACATGGAGAAAGAGGCGGAGGACATGATCCGCCAGCTCTTTCCTTCGCTGAAGCAGGCGTTCCCGAAGGAGCCCAGCTTCCTGACGTGGGTGGTCCATCTCTGTGGCCACCGCAACGTGCTCGGTGGTCCACGGGCATCGGTCACTGCGGAAACTCCGCCTGTCGTGCTTGCCCCGAAGCCTGGACGCACGGCGGCGAAGAACAAGCCGAAGCCTGCGGCCCAAGCTCCGGTAGCGCAGGCAGGCCCGTCGCGCCCGCCGATCCGTCTACCTGACTTGACATGGGACATACCGGGCGCGTTAGTGTTTGCTCGGACGGGCGTTCCGCTGCCAAAGGAGAAAGGTTGGACGCGGAACTATGTTCCGGTCGCGCTTGCGTGCATCGCTGCGTGGGCTCACAAGACCATCATGGCCCGCGAATCGTTCTTGCTTCCGCCGATCGTCACGTACCTAAAGGACCTCACGACGCTGATGAAACAGTTCCAGACCATACCAACGCACGACGCCATCTTCTGGCCTCGCTGGTCGCTCATCGTGAAGCAGCCGGCGAACCCGGAAAACTGGCCGGAATGGTATGCGAAGGGCCGGTTGTCGGACATTGGGCGATTTCGCGGGTTGCTCACGCACCCAGCGATACGGCGACTGACGGGCTTCGGATCTGGGAAGGGACCAGTGAGTGCGGACGGGACACCGCTTGAAGGGGGCGAGCAGGAGTCGGCAGCACAGGCGGGCAAGAAAGGGAAGAAGCGAAAGGGGAAAGGTAAGGCGGCGATCAAGGCGGAGGAGGCGAGGTACAAGACGGAGGCGCTCGACTACATGGAACAGCGATCCATGCTTGGGATCAGCATGTTCTTCCCTGGAGCCGCGACGAAGCAGCCAGCCGCGAGTACGTCGGCGATCACGGTCAACAAGAAGGGCAAGCAGCCCGCGCACGCATCAAAATCCGTGCCCATCGACGTTGACGTGTTTGATGACCTGCCCGTCGCGAGCGGATCGTCGACACAGGTGGCGAGGACGAAAGAGGACGAGACCGAAGGCAATCCGGACGGCAAAACTCCGAATCCGACTGCTGTCGCGACGGCAGCGTTCCGGAAGCACGTCAAGAATGAATTCGTACCTCTGCAGAACATGCGCGCGGACATTCTGTCGATCGTGCAGCAGGTCATGACGGTGCCGCAGATGTACGGGCTGACGGTGACGGAGAACGAGCGGTACATCCTGCAGCACAGGACGCTCGATGCGCACATCATGTCGTCAGCTGTGCACCTTGCAAACGTACGTCAGAATCGTCCATCAGTGGTTATGAGACTGACCTGTGTTTGCAGACGATGATGTACAAGGCTGCACAAATGATGTACCGTGTGGAGGCCGGAGATGCTGATGCGGTGTACGAGCCGAACGACGAGCTGTACACGTTCGAACGGATCACGCTTGAGGATGTCTTGGGCGCGTGGCCTCGCAAGCTCGACGGTTTTGTCGACTCTCCAGACGAGGAGCTGTCGGGCTTGCCGAACTGGATGTTCGTCGACAGTCCGCACTCGTTCTTCATCGAGAAGGCGAGGGGTACGGCCGAGAGGATCCCAAGCGTCGCTCGCGCAGACCCTTGGGCTGAGGGCGTCTCGAAGAAGACGGGTCGTTCGCTTCCGTCTCCAAGCCAGATTGCTTGGTTGGAGCGACGGTTCAGCGAGGACGAGCCCAGCTCGGCCGGCGATGCTGAACTCGTCTCCAAGGTTGTGCGTCCTGCCAGCCGGACGGACGATGCGATGGATACCGGCAACGAGGCGGAGCCTGAGCCAGATGCTGCGGACGCGGATGTCGAGCACCTCCGCACGCAGTTCGACCAGACACGCGTGGCGGGCGGCGCGCCAGCCGACACGACGGCCGAGACGACTGGCCAGTCCGAGGACGATGCTATGGCCGGGGCCCCGGCACCGCTGCCTTCTCAGGAAGCCGGCCCTGCTACGCCTCCCGTCGGTGTCGCTGCACCGAACACGCCTGTACCGGCCGACCCGGATGTGACCATGGACGACGCGACTGCCGCCGCAAAGACCTCCAAGCGTCCTCGCCGGAGTGACGAAAGCACACGCTCGGAGACGACGGCCTCGCCTAACCGGAAGAAGAACCGTCAGGAGGACCCGCCGAAACTCGTACTCCCGACGGACGTGACGGCCGACCACGTCAAGGACGGTATGTTATCTTCATTGCTACTACCCGCACTCGCGTCGCCAGCGCGAGTGCGGGTAACGTGCCATACATTTGACACGTCACTACCCGCATTGGCGCTGTCGGCGCGAGTGCGGGTAACGTGCGTGTATTTCTACAGCAATCTACCCGCACTCGCGTCGACAGCGCGGATGCGGGTAACGTGCAGCGTATTTGACACGTCGCTACCCGCGTTGGCGCCGACGGCGCGAGTGCGGGTAGATGCATCGATATTCACTGACATTACCCGCACTCGCGCAGCCGGCGCGAGTGCGGGTTGGATCGGTATCTTTGTACCGAACATACCACTGATCTGCTACCTTCCAGTCATCGCTATGGGCCTTTTGCCACAGATCATCCGTCTCCTGTGCCTGGAACCGGTCATTCTCGAGAGCAGAAAGCCCGCCAAGGCCCAAGCCGAGTGTCCTCGCTGGGACATCCGCATCACGCTCGACGAGTTCAAGGCGATCGCGGAGCAGACGTCCAGCGAGTCCGAGTTTGCGACCTGGTTCACAGGTTCCGATCTCCTGTCGTCTTTTCCGATCGCGCCCACGTTCAATGCCGAAGACATCGAGAAGGACATTTGGTATCACGCAACGCAGATGGGCATGCTCACTGTGCGCGTGTACTACCTCCTGTTGCTCGAGGACATGATCGCGGACAACATCGCCCTCAAGGAGTCGCGTGACTACCTCGCGGAGCATACCGGTGCGTCGTTCCAGGCAATGTTGAAGCATATCACTCACATGCGTGGTACAGAGTCTCTCGCCACTCTGCTCACTAAATGGCTCGAGGATCCAGCCGTCCGACACCCCGCAGCGTCCTCGCTGTTGAACGATAGCTTTGCAACGGCCTTGCTAACGCGTTGCCGCGGACCACCGGCCACTGCGAACCCGAGCACGGACCCAAGCGGTGTGACCTCCGGTGCACCGGCTCAGGACGAGAGCGAGCCCGTTCAGCAAACACTCGACATGGACGGTGATGAGCCGATGCGACCCGTCGAAGAGGTACGTGATCTGATCTCTGTGTAGAACCGGTCAATCTCACGACGTATCGTTCTCAGCAACAACTTGCTGGCCCCCGTCGCTCGACTCGATTGACCGGAGCTGGTGCTGGCAAAACGGCAGCCTCCCGGTCAGTCACCTCGGAACCTCAGCCGCACGCGAGCACTTCCGGCGGTACCCGTGGACCGTCTCTTCCGCCGGTACCCCAGCCTCGCGGTCGCGGTGGACCTGGAAATCGTCGTGCTCGTGGTCAACCACGGCCTCGCGGTCAGCAAGGGCGTGGCAGTCAACCGCCCGATACGAGCGACGACGCTATCATCCAGGGTGGCCTCCCTGGTCAGTCGCTCTGATCGTCGCACGCGCGTGTCCTTGGTACGTTCGCTCCGTCTTCTGTACGTCGTGTCCTGTTGTGTCTGTGCTGGTGTACTGTGTCGTTCGTTCTCCCCTCTCGTTGTTCGTGCTGACCGTCATTGCTTGGCGACTCGTGTTGTGAGTCCGCTTTCATTCGTTTGTCGCACCTACTCACGCGCATGCAGCAACCACGCAGCACTTGTACAATGTACTCATAAATATCCTCGGTACGTCCTTGTGTCACGTGGCTGCACGTGATCCTTTTGCTGACTTGGTTTCAGTAGCATCTCTTCTCGTGTACAGTGCCGCCATCTATGCCTCTCACGTCGTTCCCCGCTCGCTGTGGCCCTTCATGTACAATACTCTGCTGTGACTCTGTGATGACATTTTATGACGCTGATCTCGCCGAGTCCGTGTGTGTGCCTCAAAGTGGAGAATCCCTGTTCGTGTTGGCATGACAACGTGGCCAAGTTGACTTTGCTCATGTCACGCCAGTTTACAACAGTGAGTGCCATGTGCAACGCGCGGATCGGGTTGATCACTGTTATGTCCAGTTGAGAGGTCGAGGCACGAGGATGACCAAGAGCAAGCGAGCGCACGACGAATTCATGAACAAAGAAGGGCGCGAGCCCCAGACACTGCGATTGGCAAGACAAGGGAATACATCCCAGAGAGCGCGAGTACGGGATAGGCCAGGACATTTCTGGTAAGTCCCTAACAACATGTCCGTTGTCCCTAGCTATCTCATCGGTCAAGTCCTAGATAGTCCGTGACACATTGTATCGCGTCCCTAAGTGGGCTTGTGTAACGTGGCCGTTACACGATGCAAACACATCTCGCAACAGATAAGTAATCCCGTCATGAAGCACGCACCGTTATTACAGCTGTTTCCAAAAGATAGGCCCCTCATCAAAAATGCGTACACGGGCGGAGAGCGTCGGATCTTGCCTTCAAGGTGATCCACACCTTCTGCTGGTCGACCTCAGCCACCCGCCGTAGTCTGGCTCGCCCTCGACGTGCCGGTTATGGTCCAATCTTGATGGGAATAGGGAGACCGACACACTCCGCCTGAGTGCGGTTTCTTGATGTGGGGCCCATCGTTTTGGAAACAGCTGTAATCATTCACCAACAGCACAGGCGATGCGATTGAACTTGCAAAAGAGCAACTCTGCGGAGGTATGATAAACGGTGACTAACCAGAGCAACAGCAACAAGAGCGGTTGGGAACACGCACAAAAATGACTAAGTCACAGTGACAACATCATGTATATCTACAGTGGTAATCAACGTACAAGAGCACACACCGGCCAAGGGAGGATGAACGGTCCAAATGGAACAAACTGGGTATGTGTATCGATTGACCATTCTGTTCGCTCAAACGCAGAGCGGTCAAACAAATGTGGGGCATCGGACGTGGTTCGCCATTGCTGAACTTAACTGGTCAAGTGCGGAGACAATGCTAAGTCCCTCATTCTCTGACTTCAGCCCAAAACACGTCGGATTCCGCCATCCGCGGGCTGCGGTTTCGGGGACTTGTGAACTGCCCGAGGGTGCTGCGGCGGCATGACCATTTGTAGCAGCTCGATCGGCTTGGAGTGTTTCAGCGCAACACGCGCTGATCAAGAAGGTGCGGTTGCATCTCACAGCCACAGTGCGTCGCCTAATTTGGTGTCCCTCCGCCCGAAGAGTCGTTGCACAAGCTCACAGCCGGAAATGTTATTCCAGGCTCATCCCGCCGCTGTTGCGACGCGACCCTGTCTCGAATTTGATGGCATTTGTCTCCGCTCACCCTAGACCGTGCCCATCCTTCTCACTGTCCGTTTCTCTCTCTCTCTCTCTCTCTCCCCCGTCCTTCCTTCCTTGAGTCTGCGTGTGTGTTGCCCTCCCCTTGTCGCCCGCTGCTGTCCCTGTTGCCCGCCTGCCAGCAACGATGCCCCGGAGCGATGACGCACCACAGGAAGACCGGTCTGCTCCGTTGGACCCGCGCGACGCACCGCTGGCCCTTCCTGCAAATGGGAACAGGGACTTTTACGAGTTGTGCGTAGTCCTACAAATCTGACCGTTGTGCTAGTATGCTAAGGGCGTGGCAGCGGTGACGAGGACCCGGGGGACGAAGACCAACTGACAGAAGCTCACCAGAGGGTCATTGATGCTGCCATGTGAGTTACTGTCCGTCGTCATCGTCAACTGCTGTGACTCACCGTTTCAAATTGATGCAGAGACCACGAAGAGCTCGACCGTGCGCTCACTGGCTTGGACGAGCCTTTCAATCTGGACAACGTGCCGATGAGCCTCACCACTGACGAACCGATGAGCCAGGATGATGTGGGTCGTCACACGTTTGAGGCGCACACTGCGGCGGTGGACCGAAATGAGACAGAGCGGGTGTGGACGAATATGAAGCAGCGGCGGATCAAGCTGTCCGAACTCAAGCGCATGAGCGAGGGGGTCAACCGTCGGACGATCAAGGAGGCGGTGTCGCTGCTGAAGACGAGGACGAAGGTGGAGGTGGACGACAACATGATCATCGAGCCGGACGATCCGCGCCTGCACTGGCGAGGTGGCCCGCACTACCTTGACTTTGTGATGTACGTACCTCGCACGCAGGGTCTTCCGGTCGCATTATAGTGACTTTCGATAAACATGGCAGGCTTAGGGTGGGGTTATGGTGCCCGATACAGTAATTACTATATATGGGCATAACCATATAAGGAAAGTGTTGACATTTCTCCCCTGTGTGTATGGTGCATGTGCACAAAAACATGCCTCCAAGGTGATCGCGCGCGGTCGCGCGCGATCACCTAAACCCTATGCTGGAGGTGTCTTGACAAGGTACCCTCAAGGTGATCGCGCGCGATCACCTAAACACTACTATTGTGTACCCGGTATACATGCAATTTAGGTGATCGTGCGCGATCGCGCGCGATCACCTTGACGCACCTATATCGGCGTCTATTTGAGTGGACCTGTACTGCACATGCCAGTTCAAATTGTGCCATTTAGGTGATCGCGCGCGACCACGCGCGATCACCTTGAGAGCGGTGTTTGGACACGACTGACCGGGGTGCGTGCACATATGATGGTCAAGGTGATCGCGCGCGATCGCGCGCGATCACCTAAATGGTATGTAGACCAGCGTCTATTCTCTCGACGTGCAACATGTATGTCCACTCAAGAGATGCCATTTAGGTGATCGCGCGCGATAGCGCGCGATCACCTTGTGAGTGGTGTTTGGACGTGCATGACATGGTGCGCGCACCCCAGACCCATGGTCAAGGTGTGAACGTGCACGACCGCGCGCGTCCACCTTGTCACGTGCAATATTATTTGACACATGTGACTGGTGTGGCTGCACGATGGCGTGACCAGTCCCTTCCCTTCGATCCTCAGGCCATCAGTGTGTGCCAGGTACGTTGTCTCTCCCACCATGTCCCCGCCCGCAGCACTCAGTGCTAGCGCAGCACACCAGTCGCCATGGACCGTCCAGCATGGTCTGACCGCATTCGGGTGATCCTCGAGGCTGCCGCGCTCATCCGACTGATCCCCAAACACACAGAGAAGTTCCTACAGGAACTCACTCCCATCGGTTCAGCATATGGCCCGCTCACCATTAATGAGACCTATCAAAGATGGCACGAGCACATGAAGGACTGGCTCCGTATCATACACGTCCGCACGATCACCGACCCACAACCCCTGAACATGCTCTTTGTCCGCTCAGAGATTGATCGACTCGAATCGGTCATGATCGCATTGGCCAACGTCATCACCCCCTTGTACAGGAACTGGAGCGTCCGCACATTGCCCGAATCATTGCGCATCCACACTCATGATCGTGATGAATGGACGCACATCGCGCGGTCCACTATCAGTCTCATGCACTTGGTGAGGGAGACTGTTGATTACTGGCACAGTATGTTCTCTGCATCGCAATTAGTCTATTCAGCATACTGACTCATCACACAGAAATCCTGGACAAGAATTATGGCATGTACCATGCCACTGTTACATCAGTACTACAGCCACTCACCTTACATTGGTACAGTCGATGCAGGCATAGTCTGGCAGGATCCACCGATCAAGCGGATCCTGTACGACCATCATCCAAACACGCCATTGACCTCGATACCGCCGCGAAAGAGCGCAACGCACTTGTTGGTTATTCCGGGCGGTTTGTGGACCCATGCCCTCAGTGGTTTGTCCCCTATGGCACATCAACTGCACAAACGAGTACGAGTTCTTTGAGCGCATCTGCGCGCACATTGCTCTTCTTCTCCAAGAGCGGCAATTGCGCATTGATCGTGAAATCGAATTCGATGAAGAAATTGACGTTTGGGTTGACCGCTGGCTCGGTCATCTTCGCGCACTACTACCCATGATCCACGGTGCGCGCACCCCTCTCTCTATCTAGTATTATGGGACCTATCTGAAAAGTTGCAGAGAAACTCCATATCCGCTGTGAGCGCCCGCCACCCATCTGGCTCGAAATCGATCTCCCAAGGGATAGAGCGATTCCGGACGCTCCATACACGCTCCCCATCGGGCAACTTACATCGCTCTTTGCGCACCCCGAGGAGATTGAATTTTGGGACAAGCAATCTGGGTCGCAGAAGCCTGTCGCGATGCCCGAGCCACCTGGTGTTGTCCGTGACAGCATTGCTCAACGGGTATGGCGTGCGCGCCAGGCCCTTCACTGTCAGCACGTATATCTCCGTCTACAGTCGGAGCGTGTGACATTGAACGGGGTCAATGACCACACATACCGGGGAGGTGGGCCGTCACCCGAGGATGTCTCGAAGAGCGTCGACATTCTCACGAGACGCCTTGCGTGGTTCAATGCGCAGGTCGAATTTTACCAGCAGTGGTAAGCAAATTGCATTCTCAATGTTGAACACCCAGTAATATGCTCTCAGATGGTCAGTCATGTAGTTATGTTTGTATATCCTTTGCAATGCGTGCAGAACGGTCTTACTCACGGTCGGACACACTCATGCGGCCAGAGGTAAGTCTCACAAAGGTGCCCGCACCAAACTCGGTGAGTGCCACATGCTATCGCGCACGGTCATAAACACTGCACGCACGGTCAAAAACACCGCGCGCACGGTCAAAAACACCGCGCGCACGGCAATCAACAATGCGCGCACTGTTACCTAGAGCGCAGGCCAAACACTTGAGCGTTCACGGCGCATACGGTCAGATGACCAGTGGTCGGCGCGTCGCGTCGGTCGACTTAGCGCCGTGGCCTGTGGCTGAGACTTAGACGCCGTTGTGGCTGCTCGCTCTCGCTCGCGCACATCTCCCTCTCTCACTCACACTCGTCGCACTCCCTCTCCCCCCTGCTTCTACCACTAAACCCCGCTCTTCTTCCACACTCTGCAACAATGGTCGGCACCTGGGGCATCGAAAGGTGAGCAACTACCTGCGCAAGGTCGCCCTCGAAGCCGGACACCATCTCAGCGAGCGCGACGTGTTTGTCTTCACGGACCACCCGCCGCGATGGGACGACTGGACGGAGGAGGACCTGATCCTCTTCAACAGGATGCTCCGGGCGCTGTACAACAGCCCGGTGTCCTTCAAGGTTTTGAGATGATCGTCGCGACGTACCTGCTGGTGAGTACCATGTTCTGTGGGATGCGAGCTGGGGATTGACGTGCGGTCCCAGACGAGGGTGGCGCGAGGAGATGAACTACATACCGATGGCGAAGAAGTTCCCCCCTCACCGACATTGCTTCGATTGGCAGTGGTGGGACGCGCCGGCGGAGGGCGCGTGGAAGGAGGGTCTTGACTTCAAGACGTTCGCAACCGGCTGGCGCAACCTGAAGCCCAAGTGGTGGGGCAAGAGTGGTCGGCCGTGGACCAGGAGGCGCCATGAGGCCGTTTGCGGAAATCTGGCTCAGTAAGTTCTTCGTGTCTACGTGCGCGCACCTGTGTCTGACTGCGCGCACCCCATCTCAGGCAACGACCGGCTCAACCGTAAGTGTTTGCGCACTTACACGAGTCGTCTGACAAGCACGCACCTCTGCAGCTGCAACCCCGGTCCAAGACCGCGAGACGAGGACGATCCGCACAGTGAAGGATACGAGATCAACGTGGGGCGTGTGACCGGCGAGGACTGCAGGAAGGCGCAGCGCCAGGCCGAGATCTACCTCGCCTGGAAGGCGAAGGGCCGTGCGCCCGCCGCGATGGCGCACCCAATCCCTCTGTCCACATGGGCGCGTCCTCTCAATGTCCCGCCGCAGTCGCAGGATACGGTGGTAAGTGCAATCGTATATTACCCGCTGACAATGATCTGATGCGCACACCACAGAACTGCGGCCGCGACCGGTGCGAGCGCTGCACTGAGAGCGGCATGGAGGAATGCCGGGTTCCGGCCGTCGCAAACGACCCGCGCTGCGTCACTTGTCGTGCACGCAAGAAGGGTTGCTCCTTCGGAGTGAGTGCACATTGTTCCTTGGCATTCGTACGGTGCACTGATCACTTCTAGTCTCCTCTCACACACGCTGCCTCGCGCCGCACTGCGAGTGCAACGGTGGTGCGCGCACCTTCCAACCGTGCGCGCACCCGCACCCCGGCCAGTTCTGGAGGTGCAAGGGCAGGTGCGCAGACGTGCACTGACTGCGGGCTAACGCTAACGACCTTGTGGCATAGGTATGAAGCGTCGCCGCGGAGAATAGGAGGCAGACCTTCTGTAGAGGGTCGTGGAAGTGTATCATTACATTAAAGTTGTATATAAACGCGTGTAACTGCTACTGTACATAGTTGATTGTCCGCACCCAGGGTGGACGTGCGTGGTCGCGCGCGTCCACCCTACAGCTGTACCTCTCACGAACAGTCTGTTAAAGGTGAGTCCAAACCCCCAATTTAGGTGATCGCGCGCGACCGCGCGCGATCACCTTATACCCTCCTTTGTGGGTGTCTAAACAAGGGGATAACCTACCCATTTACCTGCCAAATAGGTGATCGCGCGCGGTCGCGCGCGATCACCCTCCAGACGTGTTCCCGCACAGGTATATGGGGCGCGCGCACCTCTCAAATACGCATCTGACACCCACGAAACCCCCTGTTTTAGGTGATCGCGCGCTACCACGCGCGATCACCTAAAACAGCCTATTTTCAGAGTATAGTAGGGTGCGCGCACATCTGACGCACCCACCAAAGGTACGTGCACCCACACACCCCTCAAAACCCTTGATTTAGGTGATCGCGCGCGGTCGCGCGCGATCACCTTTTTGGCAGGTAAATAGTATGATTTATATCCCTCATTTTAACCACGAAAAAGGGCGTATAAGGTGATCGCGCGCGACCGCGCGCGATCACCTAAATCAAGGGTAAATTGCCTCTACAGTCACAGTCGACGTACGCATCTGCGAGTGTCTCCTATGACAGTCTGTATATGTCCTCGATGACGACATATACTGCTATCACAGGTGATCGCGCGCGGTCGCGCACGTTCACCTAAATGTAGGGGTGGGGTGCGTGCAGCCTGGCACCCACCATTGGTATTCCTAGGTGGGCTCGTATGTCATGTTTTATCCTACGCTAATCATTGTATGCATAGTGTACACACATGTTTTATGTGCGCACATTGTACGCACCTATTCCGCTGCACATCAGGTGACAAGACCGACCATGTGGCAAACATGAGGCATCCTCAACCTATCTCTGCACACACGACGCCTCTCTCCCCCTTGCACTTGCACCCCGTCCTCACTGTACGTATTTCACCGCTCTCTGTCCAGCGCCCGTCTCACCTGCACCCTCAGATCAACATGCCGCCTAGAAAGAGGAAAACGACCAAGAAGCAGTCTGTCGAGGCTGCGCCGGCTGAGGATTCTGAGGCTGATGGTTTGTCGGAGCCCGAAGAGACGGCACAACCGCCCGTATCGACGTCGACGCGCGCTCGTGGAAAACAGCCAGCAGAGGACGAGAGTTCGGAAGACGAGGAGACGAACAAGGTGCGTTCCACAACGAGTGCGACGGCATGCACAGCGCCGGCCGATTGCTGATCCTCATGCTCAGAACCAGAACATCACGCAGGAACTATTTCTAGAGTATCAAAAGACTCTCGCAGATGCGTACCACGGTTACGCGCGGCTCGCAACCCTCCCATCTCTGCAACAAGAGGACCATGTCGAAGTGGTGCAGCAGCAGTTCAACAGCCGCAAGATCGACGACAACCACGTCGAGAAGATCCGCAAGTCGTTCGTGGATGACGGATACCAGAGCCTCCTGTGCGGGCACTGCATCGAAGTTGCGGTCAGGTGGGACGACATCGATTTCACAACCAAGCACAACCAGATGCTTCCTCTCGACCTCGATTTCTTGAAGTTGAAGCCTCGACCTGACGGATCGCCCAGTCCGGTGTACGTCATTACCGGACAACATCGCATCGCTGCGAGCATCGCCTTCCTCGAGCCACAGGTAACCGAGTTGGAGACGGCGAAGGCGCGTTTGGAGAACATGGATCCCAGCAATGGTCAGTACAATCGGCTGGTAGCGCGGTGTCAGAGACTAGGGGATCGGCTTCGCCGGCAGGGGTGCTGGCTGGCAAGAGTATCCATCATGGGTAAGTGTGTGCGCGCACCCCTTGCGCACACCCACTCACACTTTGACACACACACACAGAAAAACTTGGTAACGGTGCGGCGGCGGAACGGCTCGCGCAGAACATCGGCTGGGCTCACAAGGTCGAGACCAGTGAGGATCTCTTGCGGACGCACTTCCGTGAGCTGTTCAAGTTGAAGCGTGATGGCCGCCTCCCCGACTACTTGGCCCGCCGCGGATCCGTGGTGAAGGAGCTACGCTTAGGCACGGCGACGACGACAACGAAGGGCACTGCTGCCACTGGCAGTCACATCAAAACGATGCACACGAACATGTTCTACGTCACGCCGGTGTGCGACTTCCTCATGTCGCTGACACCGATCATTGGCGAAATGAAAGAGGAGAGAAAGGTACAGTATTATTATGACACTGACTTTTTCAGCCACCAGACATGGATGAAGATCCTGAAGCCGGCCGGCGGGGTGAGTGTATTCATTGTCACGCTCGGCTGTCGGTTGTTCATGATGGTGCGCGCAGGTCATTGTATTCAATCTGCGGCGCATGCGCTGGCTGATGGACATCGTCAGCTCAAAGGCTTCGTTCTCCACCACGCAGGATGTGGAGTCGATATGTTCGCGGTACGATGAGGCCCGGCGCGCACGTCACAGATACTTGGAGATGAAGACGAACGGCGACACCGAGCGGGCCCAGGAGTTTCTCCAGGCGCAGACGAACCTGGATCTGTTGGAAGAACCCGATGGGACCATACCGTCGATCATCTCACGAAAGTACACGGCGTTGAAACGCGAGTTTCACACAGGGGGTGCGAAGCCCTGTCCTGGCCTTTGGACAGATGGCATGCTCAGGACTGTCGACCGTGCGGCGCTTGATGTTCTTTCCAGTTCAAATGTTTTGGGCGTGCGCTCGAGGCAGGCTTTTGACACGATGGCCGAGTACGGTAACGCGCTGGTGGCGCAGATCCAACTCATGATGGGGTCATCCGTCCCTGGTGCCGACGACGACGACAACGACAACGAGGGGCCACGCAGCACGCAGCAGCGGCGCCTGTCGCACCTGGACTATGTCATGGGGCGCATCACGTTCTTGTACTACGGCTGGACGTACATCAAGGGCGACATGGAGTTTATCCCTGCTCTGCCGTTGCTGACCGCGACGCCGATGCGGATGGTCCGGGAACAATGCTCATTGTACGAGCGGGGATGGGAGAGGGTGAGTGCGCGCACACTGCTGCGTGACCTGCGCGCACCCCTATATGTGTGCTTACTTTTCTTTTATAGCTTGCGTGGATGTTCGAGCCGCTCATGTATCATCGGTCCTTCTGTGGGACCAGCGGCGCCGGCACCGGCACGGGCATAACCACTCACGACATCACCGTGGATGCGACCGTCTGCGCGCTCTATAGTGTTGGCAACTACAAAGATCTCAAGTCTGGCGCAGGCGACTGGGACCGTCCGGACAGTGTGCAGTGGGAGGTGAGTTGAACTTGTGGATGGTGCATCTCGAGGCTGAGTTATTTGCCTGCAGCTCGCGCGAGAATGGTTCGCCGATCGACACACGTTTGTCGCACTGCTGCACGAAGCGTCGACGGAAGTAGCGGCCGTCAACAACTTCCGCAGACACTCAAAGAAGACGATCAGAGAGGCGTTCATTGTGTACTCGGAGAAGAGCAAGGGCAACCCCGCTGAGCGCACGGCAGAGGCGGTGAGCATGATGAAGGAGTCTGCGCTGAACGAGTTGTTCCCGGACTTTGACATGGCCAAGCACATCCAGGCGTGCACGCAGAACACCAAGTCTCTGTCGAACGCGATTGTCAATCAACGGAGCGATGCACTCCAGCACCTGTCCGGTCTCTCGCTAGACATGCTCGGCATGCGCGCACTCATGCGCACTGCGCTGCCAGTCGTCGAGGGTGCAAACACCACAGTCAAGGTTGGTGCTCGCTCGCTCGTCCCTGTCCTCGCTGCAGCGACGGTGGAGACGGCGGCAGTCCTGCTGATGTACGGGCGCGGAGGTAGCTGGTGGACACTGGGAATTGCTCAGGGCCGAGCGAGGTACGCAGCCCTCCTGTGCCGCTTCAAGGTCATTCCGGTCCACGAGTGGTGGGACATTGTGAGGCCGGACAAATCGTGGAAGCCGTCAGAGGATGGGACCGGTGCGCACGCGGACCCGGAGTGGTTCACCAAGGGCGAACCGTCGACCACGGAGCAGAACGCTGCGAGTCTCATTGCAAACTCTGAATTGCAGCGTGCGTTCGCGGGCAAAATCCCTGCACCTGGACAAGGTCGTCAACCACAGCAGCAGCAGCAGCAGCAGGCAAACCGGTCGCCGGCCCATCGTCGTCGCCGTTCACCTTGAACGCGCCGGTGCCAGCACCAGGTGCGGTGGCCGCACCTGCAACAGGACGGGCTGGGAAGGCTTCTGCGATGGCCACCGCGGTCTCGCATCACAACACGCAGATCGCGAGGATACTCGAGTCGCTCCGCAAGCTGCCTGCGTTCCAGTACAGCGACTCCACGGACGGTGCCGTCAAGGGCAAGAAGATGGGCGAGTCGCTTGACCAGATGGCGAAGGGGACGATGCTTCACCTGTGGAACGTACGTTGCTTAATTATTAATGCTGTGTGCAACACTGACGTGTGCGCGCACCCCCAGACGAGCGAGTTTTTGCGGCATCGTATGACGGAGCGGGCGAACCCCAAGCGTGTTCGACGGGATGAACAAAGCGATGACGAGGAAGACGACCGCAAAGATCAGATGTACGCATGGACACCGCTTCCTACCACCAGCGATCGGCCAGGCACGGTTGACCCGCTCGCGTATTACCCGTTCTGGGCCGACGTTTCGGCGGCGATGGATCAGGATCCGCCACTCACGACGACGATGGAAGACGTCGAGGATGTGCTGATGACGGCGCTGGGGTTCGATGTTGACATCCAACCGACGCTGACAAGGACCGGGTCACGCGGCGGCTGACGAAACAGTATGCGACGCGCCAAGATTTGTTCAAGCAGGTTCTCAAGCGTCCGCTGGCGTACATAGAAGACATGGACCATGAGGTCCAGTCGCGCATGAACGAGAGAGTCGAGGCCTTGCTGCCTGCCCTCGTCAAGCATGTGCGTGACCAGCCTTCTAGCACGCGTAACAAGGATGTCGTGCAGTCGCTGCTCCAGATGCTCGTGGACGAAGGGCATCTAACGCACACCGAGTGGGAGCCCACAGACGACGATGAGGATGTCGAGAAGAAGGCGACCAAGGGTGCGCGCACCCACGACGACGAGCAGGAGGAAGATGAGGTGCCCCAAGCCTTGACTGACGGCGGCGACGACGATGCGATGCAGGTGGACGCCGAGCTCCCAGTGGTAGTAGAGGAGGAAGAAGAGGTCGACAACGGCGCGACGGTGACCCACAGCATGCTGGCTTCGCATCTTGGGTTGGCAGGCCGGCAGACGCAGTCACCCCCGCCGCTGAACCAGAGGAGCAAGCGGAGGCTGACGTCTCCGATGGTGAGTCCGAAACGGGCGCGGGAGAGCAAGCGTGCAAAGGTCGACGAGCGCGCGCACGTCTACCAGAGTGCACAGGCCATGGCCGTCGACGTCATCGGGTTCCTTGATCACTGCCTTGCGGGAGCCGAGCTGGATGAGGATACGCTGACACGGCCCTACCAGATCGCCCTGTTGCGTTTTCTCGGCATCTATCCACTGCCTGGCATGTTGGAAAACGAACCTCTCCTTGTCCAGGTTGCTGATGCCAACCTGCGCGTGCTGCACTGTGAAGCCGTCGTTATCGCCCTGTCCTTCTTACTGGAACTGGAGATACTGGAACTGCCGGGCAAGTCCATCCCGATCTTTGCGAAACCCACACCGTACCACCAGTATGTGATCTCGCAGATCCTGCGCGTATGTATAGGGATGGCCTACTTCGCCGGCACGGAACGCATCAGTAAGTCTGCTCAAAAGGGTCAAAATAGGTGATCGCGCGCTATAGCGCGCGATCACCTAAATCGTGCTATTTTAGGCACTGCGCACCCTTGTGCGGGGTGCGCGCACCCGCTGGTGTCAGAAAACACGGGTTTTAGGTGATCGCGCGCTATAGCGCGCGATCACCTAAAATGGCATGTTTCAACGTGTCCCACGTGTCATAAATAGGGTGATTTTGGTGATCGCGCGCTATAGCGCGCGATCACCTAAACCCCGTCTTTTGAGTGCCAGTCATGTACCATTTGCAGGGTGATCGCACGCGACCACCTATTATTTGAGCACTCTGCTGACATGCATTTCAGACTTCCTCAACGAGAACGGCGGTGAGTGCGATGCATGTTTGTAGGGCGAGTCGGCGCATACTCATCATTGTACAGAGGTGACGGGCAGTTACCACTTCCCGGCCGTGTACATCATCCACGGCATGTGGCCTCCTATGTCAGCCCCGTCAAACAAGCACGTGAAATCGCGCACACCGGTGCAGGCCCGTCGGGATCTTCAGCGATACTTCGGCGAGGGCAGCAATACCCAACTGACTGTGGACGTCGCGACGTACGAGGTGAGCGAGGAGGAGATCAAAGATTTGGGGAGGGGTACAGAGACAGGGTTCTGGCGCGCCATCCTCGGCTATGCGTACCTCGCTCGCGATCGCGCATGCTTCGTGGCCGACAAGAACGTCCTCAATCTGAAACTGCCCGAGTTCCATGATGCGGTCATTGTTGGCATACTTGGTGCGTGAGTCTGGCGTCTCGTTATACTCTTCTCATTCTCGCAACACAGCACGCATACGGCACGCTGCGGGAAACACTGGCGCATCTATTGTGGAGGTGATCGACATCTCGAGACTGATGACCTTGTGTCATATCTCGTACGCAGAGTCCCAGTCGTCACCGCCACCGTCTCTGGCATCTGTGTGGTCGCCACCCCCATCACAGATCGGATCCGAAAACGCGGTAACGTTCGATGAGCGGGCGTCACTGTACGGATTCCCGGAGGAGGTTGAACACTGGGACGAGCAGGACAAGCTCCCGTTCCCGAAACCGCCAGAGAAGCCTCATTGGTTGCAGCCAGGTACGGACGACTTTGGCGACTGGGCGTCGCGACAGTTACAGCACAGCAAGATCCGCCGTCTGCGCCTGCAGGACCTCCTGGAGAAGGTAGACGACCGGTCGTCATTCATGCGCGACGGGCAGCTGTCGAAGCAATACCCGAATACCAGTCCAGTGGCGATCGACTCTCTCAAGTTTTCCATCAAACGGTACAAGCAAATTGAGAAGACGTACGCAGGTACGTGTTTTTCGTGTCTTGCGGTACTGGACGGTGTTCTGACGAGTGCGCCGGCTTACTAGCGATGATCCAGAAGACTATCGCGCTCCAGGAGTCCGAGCGTATCACGGAGGCCCTGGCCAACGTTGGTGGAGAGCCGACTGACACCGTGGACGAGGTCGAGCGTGAACCGGAGGCGAGCCAGCCGGCCCTGAGCAAGGCGGCCGGCAAGCGTCCCGCTGCTGGCAATGTGCCGGCACCAGCTCCGGCGACGCGCAGCCTACGGAACCGCCAGCAGTCGTCCTCCCGTGCTTCGAGCACGAGCAGCAGTCGGGCCGCAACGCCTGGCTCGGTTCCCAAGTCGAAGCTGCGATCCACGTCAGCTGCGTCCAGTGGCTCGTCCGGCAGTGCCAGCACGCGCCAGAGGCTGAATACACCCCGCGCTGCCAGCGGCAGTGCGGCTCGCCCTGGTCCATCAACTCGTGCCCGCGACAGTGGCGCTCCGAAGGACGTGTTCAGCGACGTCAACACGCAAACTCGGATGTGATCGGTCAGCACAACGGGTCTCCATTCTTTGTACTACTACCTATGTCTCTCTAACCTCGCTGCTCACACACGTCTTGCCGCCGTCGACGCATCGTCTTGTATTACATATCGCACCACTTGAATGACATGCATGATTTCATGATACTGGGTGCGCGCACAGGGAGAGCTGCGACGTCGCACGCAATGCGGCTTCTTCGTGCCGGCCGGTGAGTGCTATTCCTGATTGAGCAGCGGCGAGGCCGATGTGCGCGCACAGCTTTGTGCACGATTCCGTTCGAGAGCGTTCTCGCCCAGCATGCGTGCGTACACGAGGCGGGTCATGTTTCAAACGGTGAGACGTATATAATGTGAGTCGACTACTGCTCCGTGCTGCCAAGGCTGACTGCCACTATCATTCATCATGGCCTCTCGTCGTCCACCCCCTCCGTCAGCGAGCTCCCGGCGGGCAACGCCTGCGTCGTCACAGCCGCAGAGACGACGAGGGAGTGCTGCACCTTCTGCACGGGGTGCCTCGTCACGGCGCAGTGTGCGTCCCTCTGCTGGACCGTCTGAGCCCGTTGCCGTTCCATCCTCGCCGCCCATCGCCGGTCCCTCAAGGTCATTTGATTTTCCGGCATGGCCCATTGCTGGTCCATCCTGGCAGTCGGCTGGGCCTTCTCGTCCGTCGGCCGGTCCATCTCGTCCGATCGCTGGTCCGTCTCGTTTATCAGGCGGTCCATCTCGTCCATCCGCTGGTCCATCTCGTCCATCTGCTGGTCCGTCACACCCGGCCACAGGATCACGCGCGAGTTCGACGGTGGCAGCTTCAAGAGCGCCGGCTGGTGCTGGACCGTTGCGGGCACCGTCACAGGCAGCGTCGCGGGCTCCATCACGGGTAGCTTCACGGGCACCATCGCGGGTGGCATCGCGGGCACCGTCGCGGGTTGCGTCGCAGGCACCGTCACGGGTAGCGTCGCAGGCTGGAACTGACGGTGATCAGTCCGGTCCCGAGGACAGGTGCGTTTTAAATACTTCTCTTGCACCTCGGACGCCGCTAACGGTCAAGTGCAGCGATGATGATGTGGCCATCATCGTCAACCCGGTCCCTCCGGCAGACATGGATCCACACGAGGTCCTGTTGCACCTCGCGAGCACTGACGACATGAATGAGTAAGTGCAGCCTGGTCAGTCTGATGAGTGGTTGCGTACGGCTGACGGATGACTGCACACGGGCAGACGTGCGCGCGAAGAGCTGTCGTCCACGCTGGAAGGTAACACGGGCCCGTTCAGTCTGGATGCGCTTCCGGATAGCATTGCGGCGGAGGATGGCTCGGCGAGTCAGGATGATGTCAGGCAAGGTATCCGTACGCGCGAGGCCCTGAGTCAACAGATGGACGGCACGTTCCGTCCTGCGAGCTGGGAGGAGAACAAGTGGCGAGAATGCCCACGGCAGACGGTGAAGGTGTCGACGCTGCGCAAGTTCCAGGAGCACAACACACCACGGAACAGGCAGTTCGCGACGAACCTCCTGAAGAAGCGCACGGTGGTGAAGGTAGACGACGAGTACATCATCCCGAACTCTGATCCGTCGCTGTACTGGCACATTGACCATCACTTCCTCGATTTCCTGTCCTGCGTCCCCGGGAAGCAAGGGATGGCGGTGTGTCTGCCGACGGTGCCTGCGCACCACAACTACAGTGTCAAACTCGAGCTGCGCCAGGGTTATAAGATACTGCGGATGACGAAGCACGGCAAGCTCGGTTGCGACCCGTCGGGCCGGTGCGTGATGTTTGGTAAATACGGCATTGAGGAGCTGTGGGGGGTGTTCGTCCCCGTGTCCTTCTTTGACGACGAGGTTGGCGAGAGCGACAGCGAGGCGCCCCTTCCGCTGTCCGCATATGGCATCAAAAAGGGCAACACTCGTCTGTCTCCGGAGCACTTCAAAGTCTGGCAGCTCTTTGTCTGCCGTCTCCTCGAGAGCATCGGCTGGAGCGGCCTGACGATCCTCCGAAACTATCCGTTTGGCAAGTCGCAGGATCTGCGCGCGGGGTGGGACATCCAAGACATTTGTAACGTATTGTGAGTCGCGAAAACAGTCGAAATAGGTGATCGCGCGCGATCGCGCGCGATCGCGCGCGATCGCGCGCGATCGCGCGCGATCACCTAAATTGGCCCTTTTTCAAACGACGTGCACTCACCCCCTCGAACTTCTTAGCGAGCACGCCAGCATCGATTTGAACCTGAAGAACGTGCAGGAGATCGACGACATCTTCGCGGACGAGTGGTCGAAGTTCGTCGAGGAGATGCCAGTGGCGTGGAAGGCTGACAAGTTCTTCGTACATCACAAGCCCATCGTCATCTCGTGCCGCTATGGGCAGAACACGCCGATCGGCGTCCAATACCAGCTCCACCACGAGGCGGGTCAGTGGGACCAGATGCGCACCTGGTCCCACTTGAAGTACGTGAGCATGGCGATCGCCTCCGAGATCCAGTAAGTACACCATCATTATTACATCCGCTGCGCACAGCTGACATGGGTGCGCGCACCCTTAGAGTACACCAGGTCGAGGAGTACGAGGTCGTGTCGAACGACGCGTTGATCAGGAAGTATGAAGCGCTGTACGAGCACTACATTCCCGGCAAGGACAACCCGCCCGTCGACCTGGACACGTTCCCCATCTTCGACGAGAACGGCATGGAGATCCCGCTCTACGACAAGAAAGGGGCCCTGGTGTCGCGCAGGCGTGTGGACACGTACAACCTCACAGGCCCTGGCTGCGGCCTGCTCCTCGATCTCCGGCGGATCCACGAGATGTTCAGCGTGTCAAACGACGACGGAGAGGGTACGGCACGACTGCAACATGAAGAGAGACAGCGTCGCCGAGAGCGTCGTGCAGCCGCAGCCTTCGCCGGTCAGGACACCGGCCCCATCTTTGACGAGGAGCAGGAGTTGGTGCAGCAGGATGATGGTGATGAGCCTGCGTCACCGTCCGGCGACACCGTTTCCGCTGCTGCTGAGCAGGATGAGCTGGATGCCGCGATGTTCAGGCTAACACCGAGCCCGGTCCTAGGCAGCATCTGGGATCCCTTGACACCGCCACCGCAGTCGTCTGACCCCGGCGACGGCAGCGACGTTGCTGCTCCGTTTGACTGGGATGGGCTTGGAGACCAGGATGATGGCGATTTGGACGATGGCACTGGCAAGGAGGAGGAGCCTGAGGAGGAGCACTACGACGAGGAGCAGGATCAGCAGCAGCAGGTGGAATATTATGACGAAGAGGAGCAGGAGCAATATCACGGTGACAACGAGCAGGCACACGACTACGACGACGACGAGGATGACAATGACAGTGAGGCGTTTGCAGCAGAGGTGGAGGCGATGGTCTCGGAACGGGCAGAGCGGGCGCGACGTCTGCGGTTGGACTTGTACCCGCAGGCGTTCCTGGGCCATTACGGGAACATCCAGGCCAACCAGCTGTTCCCGCACTACGCACCGTTCTTTGTCAACATGGAGAAGCTCATCCGGGAAGAGGTTCCTGAGCGCCCCGACTTCCACGAGCACATTCCAGATGGAGGCGAGTACGTCGTGCCTGATCTCGAGAAGCTCGAGAACTGGCGGAGGTTGCACGGACACGAGGGGCCTATCATCGAGGAGGGTGGCTGCCAGATCTACAACTCTGCGTCGCACCGCAGCCGGCCAATGGCCGGGCAGCAGGAAATGTCGAACGGTTCACTGACCCAGGCGGCGACTGGCTCGTGGGCCACAGGCGATGCTGGCCGCAAGCTGCGCATGAAGATTGTCAATCGAAACGAACTTGGACTGCCGCACGAGCGGTTCCGCGACACCATGATAGGTAGCAGCAGGGACCCACCTGTCGCCCTGCGGTACGAGTGCAACTTCACCGTCTACGTCCGCCGCATCCCTGAGAAACAACGCACTGGATTGTGGGTGCCCGTACTACTTACTACCTCTCTTTTGATGATGCCCTGTGAGCTGACCGTCACCCGCAGCGACATCTATCGGTTTGTGCCAATCAACTTCATCCAGGCCACGACCAACCCCATCATCATGTCTCGCCTCAAGAGACACATTGTGGTCTTTGCGCCTGGTGTAAGTCATTGGCATGATGTTTGTTGATCGTGACTCACACCTCGCGGGGGGGAGCAGATCTTCCCGCGGATATACGACTGGACGACCTTCCCTGTGTACACGCTGACGGAGCAGATGTACAAGTCGATGCGGCCTTACCTGCAGGAGAACGGAACGGCCGACGACAAACTGGACCCGTTGAGGGTTGAATTCCTCGCGATCTTCGAGCGCCTGCTAGCGTACGCACACACGGGGAATGCGCGAGTGATAGCTGGGTGCATGACGTTGCTGTGGTTCAAGCGGGCTCTGCTTGAGCTGGGCTTCCCGTGCATCCACCCCGACATCTTGCTCGACTTGGAGAACGAGTTCCCGCTGTCCATCCCTGTGACGCGCTGGCCGCTTATAAAGTCGACCATGACCCCTCAGACTGCATCCGCACGGTCCATCGAGCTGACGTGGGGGCCCGCAGTATTGGCGGTAAGTCTTACCTCAACTGTGTGTGTGTGCGCGCACCACTGGAGTAGGGGTGCGCGCACTCGCAGATTGGTGTGTTTTAGGTGATCGCGCGCGATCACGCACGTTCACCTAAAATGGGGGTATTTTGGCAATGCTGACGACACCCATTTGCACGACAGTCGTACCTGGCCACGTTCACTCTGCAGATCATCGAGATGCAGGACATCCCGGCCAAGTACAAGGAAGCGCGCGACAACGACCCCGAGTTCGCACGCGCAGTCATGGTCGCGGACCTTGGCGTCAGGTTGCTCATCGGTGACTTGAAGGAGTTCGTGGCGAGAGAAGTGCGTGCGCGAGCGAAGCGAGTCACCCAAGCGGATATGGAAAAGATGTCCGAGCTCGAGCTCCACCACCACACTCACCGCGAAGAGACCATGGAGCAGTGGATGGAGTGCGTGAACGCGTTCTCCCACAACAGCAAACAGGTCGAGCCCGGGAAGAAGACGGACAAGAAGGGCAAGGCTGTGGCGAGCACGGCTGTCCCGTACGCACTCCTGGTGCGCACACTCGCACAGACCCCTGCAGACATCCGCGCAGGGCTGCCAAAGGGGTTATGGGGACAATCGAGACGACCCAGGGTGCTTTGGCGCCCTGTAAACCCTAGCTAACCCTATAGACGCCCGAATTTTAGCACCCGGAACACCGCACGGACTGCTCGGGCACGTGACTGTGCGTCCGCGACGCACAGCGTGCACACAGAGACTGAGCAGGCCCGTGCTGCAGTGCTGTGAGTCGAGGACTCACAGCAGGCACAGGGAACGTGCTCGCGCCCCTCCCACTGCCCTCCTGTGCGTCGCGGACGCACAGCAGAGCAGGGCTCGTAGCGTGGGAAGCGCCCGCCGATCGCCTGCCCGATCGGGCAGGTGCCAGGTCGTACGCGTGCCCGGGTGCACCTGCTGCTCTGTCCACTGTACGGACCACGCGTGCTGCCTGTGCGTCGACGACGCACACGGCCCCTGCCCCGCTGTGCGTCCGCGACGCACAAGAGGGCAGTGGGAGCCCGCTGCGCGGGGAGCGCCCGCCGATCGCACGCCCGATCGAGCAGGCGCCACTCGCCCGGGTGCACCTGCTGCCCTCTCCGCCGCGCGGACCACGCGTGCCTCTTGTGCGTCGAGGACGCACAGGCCCCACTGCCCTGCTGTGCGTCCGCGACGCACAGGACGGCAGTGGGGGCTCGTCATGTGGTGAGGGCCCGCCGATCGCACGCCCGATCGAGCAGGCACCACTCGCCCGGGTGCACCTGCTGCCCTCTCCGCCGCACGGACCACGCGTGCCTCTTGTGCGTCGAGGACGCACAGGCCCCACTGCCCTGCTGTGCGTCCGCGACGCACAGGACGGCAGTAGGAGCTCGTCGCACGGGAAGCGCCCGATCGGGCAGGCGCCGCTCGCCCGGGTGCACCTGCTGCCCTCTCCGCCACACGGACCACGCATGCAGCTTGTGCGTCGAGGACGCACAGGCCCCACTGCCCTGCTGTGCGTCTGCGACGCACAGAACGGCAGTGGGGGCTCGTCGTGTGGCGAGGGCCGGCCGATCTCGCGCCAGATCGCACAAGCGCCCACCCGACGACCTGCCCGTGACTGCTGGCGGTGCAGAGCGCACGCGTGCTCCTTGTGAGTCGAGGACGCACACCCGCGACGTCGCCCGCTTACGACGTCCATGCGGCGTTGTGCGTCGCCGACTCACAGCGGCGAGGCGGGCGAGATCGAGCCCGCACCCGTCAGCCACCGACGGGCGCTCGCTCGATCATGCCCTCCTACCGCCATCTCCATCCCCTCCCACCTCCTCCCCACCTCCCTGTCGCGTCCCACCAGGCCCCCGCACCCCGCCGTCAAGCCCGCGGCACGCCCCGGTACCGAACGCAAGGCCCCGCGCGAGGAAACGCCCGCGGGAAGGCCACGTCATCACGACGTGGCCCGGCCAGCAAGAGCCGGACCGCGAGACCCGCCCAATGGCGGCTCGCGCTCGACGGAGGAGGGCTGGAGGAGGGTTAGACAGACGAGAGGGACGGGCTACAAGGTGAGTAGCCCGTTGTTTGACCCATCCCGCCGTCTCCCGCCCGCCCGCTCGCAAATCCGGCCGACCTCCACCTCCACGGCCACACCCCGCCATCCACGCCCCTCGCAACAGCGGGGGATGTGCGTCCTCGACTCACACGCCCCCGCGTCCGCTTTTACGCCCACCCCGTCCGTCTCGCGACCGCCAGCCCGCCCGGCAGGCCGGTGTGAGTCGAGGACTCACAACGGCCGCACGCACGCCCTCCCGGACCCAACGCGCCCCTCAAGGCTGCCCCACGCGCAGGGGTGTGCTGGCAGAGCACCCCGCCACACGCCGAGCCCACCCGCCAGTCGATCGACCGGCCCGCCCGCTCGTCAAGCCCCCCGCCCGCTCGTTGCCCACCTGCCGTCGATCTCAGCCCACCCCGCCGTTTACGACCGGACGAACGGCTCGACGGTGTGCGTCGCGGACGCACACGCCCCACGCGTTCGCCGCCATGCCCACCGCGCGCCTCCACCGCCCCATACATCGCTCGCCAGGCCGGTGTGAGTCGGCGACTCACACCGGCTCCTCAAACCTCTTCTACCGCCTGCCAAGCCCCGTCCCGCTCGTCACGCCTGCCCCACACATCGGGAGGCCCCGCTGACGCACTCCCCACCCGCCGACCTCGCCCGCTCGCCCTCGTTTGACCCGCCTGCCGAGCCCGCCGACCCGCCAACCATCCCGCCACCTCCCCGCCTTCTACGACCCGACGCACGGGGCGGTGCTGTGCGTCGCGGACGCACACACCCCACGCGTCCGCTTCCACACCCGCCAAGCATCCGCGCCGCCCGTTCCACCGTGCGCCAGGCCGGTGTGAGTCTGCGACTCACACCGGCTCGTCACCCTCCCACTCTCGCTTGCCGGACCGCTCCCCATCCCTCACGGCTGCCCTATGTGTAGGGGTGCGTCCAACGTCGCACCCGCTATGCTCCGACCTCGCCCGCCAATCCCCGTTGGCCCCGTCTGCCCGCCTGTCGAGCCCACCCACTCGCCGTCGATCCCACCTACCCCGACATCTACGACCCGACGAACGAGTCGGCGGTGTGCTTCGCCGACGCACACACCCCGCCGCGAGCTCGCCAAGCCCGCGCCTCGTCGATCCCACCCACTGGCCATCGATACCGCCCGATGGCCATCGATCCGCCCACCCCGCCATCTACCGCCCTCCGAGGAACGCGGCGTGTGCGTCGTCGACGCACACGGCCCACCCGTCTCTTTCGGCGCCCACGCGCACCTGTTCCGCGATCGCCAGCTCGCCTGGCAGACTGGTGTGAGTCGCCGACTCACACCGGCGACTCGCCCGCCCTCTGCCGCCTACGCGGCGCTCTCGACAGCGCTTTGCGAAGGACGGGACTGTGGGCACACACCCCCGTCGTCGGCGCGCCGAGCCCCGGCTGTTGCTGCGTCACCAGTCCGACATGCCCGACCGTCCTGTGGCGAACACAAGGTATGGCTGCGTACACTTTCGGTGCACCCAGCCATGCCTCGTCTTCGCCTGCACGTTGCGACGTCCCAATCGGACGTACCCTACTTTGTCTGACATTGACTAACTGGGCGCCGAGCACCTCATCTGTGAGTCCGCGACTCACAGCTGCCATGCAAGCCCTTTCCCACTAGACTGCACCTGGGACCCACTCTCACTGGGTCTCTCGGGACAGCATGCATACGTGTGCTGCGTGCAGTCGATGTGCCTTGGTGAGTTCCGATAATGCGATGGCTGTGTGCGTGTCAAATGGCGAGTAAGTACATCTTGAATCCATTTATTTCCCACGAGGGCGTAGGCATATGTAGGCAGTATAAGGTAGATGCACGAGGACGTGACTATGTATAGTAAGGAACTAGGAGCGGGTGGTTCAAAGTAACGGTAATAACACATGCATGTACAGTAGTTCCAATAGGGAAATATTCAGAGCAATGAGGGGTCGAGGATGATAAATGACATGGACTCCCACGTATAGATGCCAAGTTTGAGAAACAGTGTTTGATATGCATGAATAGTTTGACTTGGAGATGGAATTGGGTATTGTGCACTGGCTTCTAATGGGGCTCGTGATTGGTGTTCTCAGGCACAATGATAGTAAATATGATGGGTGCTTTGGTAATGAATGTGAACTCCTCAAGTACCAAAGAAACAAAGGTTCCCTAAGCTAATGATTTCAAACTGTAACTAACTAATGCTGAATGATACAGTCAATTATCAATGTCCTGCTTATCTCAATTGGAACACAACAACACCCAGTCATGCTGTCATGGCCATTGTGTGGATGTATACAGGTGCAAATCATGGATTATAGCACAGAATTGTTGAGAATGAGGCATAGTATAGGTACAATGACATTGCACGATGCTTTAGTAATCAGGCATGTACTCACCCAATTATTCCAATAATACCACATATTCAGTACCTACCCCTATGCCTGGTGCCCGGTGCCCCTGCTGGGCAATCTAACCATATATGGAAATATTTTCCCACGACCCCCCTGCTGGGCAGTGCCTGCCGGGCACTCCCGACCGCCAACTCAAACTGTCTTTCTACGTGCATAACACGTCCATCCTGACCATTCTCGCTCGTCACTGTCGTTCTCTCACTCACATCCTCTTTTCTCTTTTCTTCAGCACCTCTCACAGGGACCCACACTGCATATCGGACCACTCTCACTCGTGGCTGAAACAACTTTGAATGTTGGGCGTGCCCCACTGCCAACGTACACACGTCACCACCTGTATGTCCCCACATGCAATGGGACCTGTTATCCATTCCTTGTCAACAGCAGGCAACCAGAAGGAGAGCAATACATCCGCTCAGTAGTGCTACTGTTCCACCCGTTGCACCGTCAACCATCACTCACCGAACAAATCCCCAAGTCATGCAATTTTACCATTCCTGGTCTGCTGAATGTGTGGCAGCACTCCATGTACGCTAGGAAAGACATTCCAGAGCATATCTGGCCTCTGTGTGCACTGAGCAGAAGCACGGACGACTATTGGTCTTATTATGCCAACTAACCACCGATTCAATCCCAGAGTTGTGCCTGTTGACATTTCAAGTGGTCTAAATGCACCACAATAGTCAGTCGATATCAGGAGATGTTTTCTCCATCAGACACATGCCCTCCGTGCCCCCCATAAATCCACGTTGAAATACAAGTTGTTTCCGCTGAACAAACACCAAACAAATCACAAAGTTGCACACAATGACAGCTCAGGCTTTCTCAACAGGCAAGAATGGGCTCACAATGCCAGGGCCTACTCCCCAACTCATATGCAAGCCATATGACCGCTCAGCACAGCTGCGGAACGTCTGAGTTGTTCCCGACAACAAAACAACAAACAATTCACAGAGCTATACCAACTCACAATCTACATGGTCTGAACTCACCATAATAGCATATCTGTCTCAGGCAAGGGTTCCCACATCCAACGCAAGCCATCTAACTGCTCAGTAGTGCCACATTTAAATGAAAGTGATTTGAGGGAAACAAATACAAAACAAATCACAGTGCTGTGCCCAATGGCAAATTTTGCACTCTCAACATGCCACGACAGCCAATCCAAGATGGCAAAACAGCCACTCAGTGGTAGGCACATGCAAACAACTCACTGACAAGTCATACAAGTGCACAGTACGGCCATGCAGACTCTTAGTCATGCTCAATGACACACATACCAAACAAATCACACAGCTCTATTGAAAGGCATTCAAAACCATTGTAACATGGAAAAATGTTCCCAGAGTACTTAGAGTGATACCTGAATTGATCCATCAGTCATAGGACCACTGAATTGAGCTATACTGAATTGAGCATGACCTCAATAGAACAATCAACAAACAATTCACAGTTGTGTAACAAGTGAAGCCTCGGATGATCTGAACATGCCAGAATAGTCCATCAGTACAAGGGAACACATCACAACTCACCCACATGCCATATAATAGTTCAGTAGAGCCATGGTCAGTCTCAGTCATTCTTGCTGACACAATATCCAGCAGGGCACAGGGAGACAACCAACAGTATAAATGTGAATACAAATATACCACAATATGCAGTCTATATTGAGAAACAGTCCACAAGTCAAACAGGAGGCCTACATGCACCCAGTAAAGCTGTGTCTCAATACGAGCAGTTTTGACCAATCACAATATCCAGCAATGCACAGAGAGACAACAAATGGTAATAATGTGAATCCAAATATGCCAAAATATGTCATCTACATTGAGAAGGCGTCCACATGTGGAACAGGACTCCCCAATAGGCCCACACTCAGTCAAAGTCATTCTCGATGACACAATATCCAGCAGGGCACAGGGAGACAGCCAACGGTATAAATGTGAATACGAGTATGCCAAAATATGCGGTCTGCATTGAGAATCAGTCCACAAGTTAAACGGGAAGCTTACATGTACTCAGTAAAGCCACGTCTCCAGATGAGCAGTTTCGGCTCAACAAATCCCAAACAATTGCCAGAGCAACACCCAGTGGCAAACCCAGCCATCTAAACATTCCAGAGTGATCCATCAGTACTAGAGACAATATGAAAACTCACCCACATGCCACATGGCAGCTCCGTCGGGCTGCACTCAGTCTCAGTCATTCTCGCTGACACAATATCCAGCAGGGCACAGGGAGACAACCAACGGTATAAATGTGAATACGAGTATGCCAAAATATGCGGTCTGCATTGAGAATCAGTCCACAAGTTAAACGGGAAGCTTACATGTACTCAGTAAAGCCACGTCTCCAGATGAGCAGTTTCGGCTGAACAAATCCCAAACAATTGCCAGAGCAACACCCAGTGGCAAACCCAGCCATCTAAACATTCCAGAGTGATCCATCAGTACTACAGACAATATGAAAACTCACCCACATGCCACATGGCAGCTCCGTCGAGCTGCACTCAGTCTCAGTCATTCTCGCTGACACAATATCCAGCAGGGCACAGGGAGACAACCAACAGTATAAATGTGAATACAAATATACCACAATATGCAGTCTATATTGAGAATCAGTCCACAAGTTGAACGGGAAGCTTACATGTACTCAGTAAAGTCACGTCTC